>NW_022749602.1:0-19022 GCF_011630105.1 Anneissia japonica
TAGAAAAAAACAACAATGTTGATAAATATATGACCCATAGATCGTTTTTAAGTCATTATATAAATAATATTAGGCCTACACATTATTAAATTAATTAAAATGATCTTAGATAGAAAAATTATAGAATGTATATACAGACAATGATGTTGAGAACATTAACGGCATTAAGATCATGAATTTATATATTTAGCGATTGTTATAATAGACCTACTGTATTTAAATTAAAAGTCACTATATAAATAATATTACACTTTATTAAATTAACTAAAATGATTTCACTTAGTCTACTTTTAAAGAGTACTTAGATTACATTGTTAAATGAAGGTTGCAAAAACATGTGCCTACGACTATACGGTATGTCATTACACAACAACAAATCTTTAGCTCTGTTTTTTACTGTTGTTTACATTTTCACTCAGATATTCCGGTTTAATGCCATTGTATGAAAAGGACTCAAAACAATTTTAGAGCACACTCTCCCAGTCTGAAAATGTAGGCCTGAACAACAAAACAACAATGGATACCGCAATTAAATCTAACACCATGAAGGCATACAGGCTTGTACAACTACAGTATGGTACACTCTCTACTTACCTATATGTATATTTTTTTATTTGAAAGCAACACCATTCCAAAATTCAATATTTTCGAAGATGTTTTTCCGCCGACGTGTCTACGACACAGTTCCGGTAGTTTACATACACGCTTGCTTCAACCGTAATTTGGATATTATGAGACAGGTGCACAACCAACCAGGTATCTGAAGGAAAATTGCTGCCAAGGACAGTAGTGCCCTACCAGGCTAAACCTAGAAATTATTAGTTCAGCGCTCACCCCTATTAGCGTCCATCCTCGAATTGGTCTAGCACTGGGGCCGAAACGGTAACCGACTAGTTTGTCAAAATCCAGTTTGCCGAAACCCATGATTGCCAAATTAACGGGCTCTATGCCGAAACCCAGTTTGCCGTATCCAGTTCACCGAAATCATGACATCCCAGTTTGCCGAAACCCAGATGCCGAATCATTTGCCGTCACCATCGTACAAAATACAGCATACTGTGCTTTTGAAAACATGATGGGTGGATCAGGGCAGAGCCATATTTACATTCCCGTATTTGTACCCGTGTAAACGCTCAGCTTTGAATAAACGCCCCTTCTAAAGCCTCATTTTGAATAAACGCCTCAATAAATGCCGTGGCGTATATATTTCCTCGAATAAACTCGCCCTTGATATTGTAAACAGATGTAATGGAAACATCATTCCCAACACTTTCTATTAATGTTTTACTCCAGTAGAATTACATTTTAATAACAGTGGAAGTAGGGGGCGTTTGAGACAGTACGTATCCATTTACACAAAAAAATTAATGCTCTCCTCCCATAAACACCTCCGTCGAATAAACTCCCCCTAAAAAAACCATTCCCAACAATAAACGCCTCAGGGCGTATCCATATAACGTTATTTAGATTGTCAGTTTCTAATAATGTGGTATATAAAAACCCCTGAAAAACTTCCAACGCGAACACATGGATTTTTTGTATGCCGTGACCCTGATATAGAGGCTCTAGTCAGCCCCTTGATTCGGGTGTACAACTGTACACCGATTTTGACTGACTTTCGGCAAACTAGGTTTCGGCAAATGGAATTTCGGCAAAGTGAACTAGGCAATCTGGGATTCAGCAAACTGGATTTTGGCAATATGGCGTAGATCCGACGAAACCTCACCACCTCACCACCAGACCCCCCCCCCCCCCACTGCCCCAATCGGACGTAATGCAGTGACGGCGCCATAGATTTCCCGATATGAAGATCCAAATTTCTCGACAATCCATGGCAGGAAATTTCACCCTGAGACTGTAAAAGTAGTGTTAGCTACGAAATTTGTCGATGGAAGTCCAAGTTCCCGTTTCCCCAGATCATCTACTATCCCTCACGCTGGTGGCGCCGACACTGATGTTTTTCGACTTCAAATATAAAGACCTTTTTTGAGGAAGTGCACTTAAATGGTATTTTCTTCTTAATGATTTGAGTAGACATATATTACATTATAAACAGAGAAAAACAATAGAAAGTTCACTCATAAATACTTTGACGGTGTTCGGGTGGGGTAGTTTTTACTATGTAGCTTAGTCACTTTTTAATATATAAATTATTATTTTATAAATAAATTAGAGATACCGGAGGTGACTTGTAGGGGGATAATTTTACCTGCGTTTATTTACTGTATCTTATATATTATTTACAGTTTACTACATTTTCTACTCTGAGCCGACCCTTACAATGTTATTATAATGTAAATACTATGTTTACAAATGACTATAAAAGAATACTGAGCCAACAGCTCTACCTCCCATACTACCGAGAATTCTCGCTTCAAAGGCTCCCAAAGTATTATTTTTCAAAAAATAAACGACCAGGTACAACAATACAATTTGGCAAAACACACAGCTTATGGTTTTTGTCAAAATTGGGCGATTTTTCGACCCTCCTATAATTGTACGGAGGTTTTGTGTTCTTTGATACCAGTAATCGGTATTCATGCTTTTTGGATACCATGTTAACCTTTTTAGTCTCGGTTAAATTCCATTCTCTAATTTCACTGTGTTTCAACTCGAAGGATAAAATGTAAATACAAACATATCGTGTTTAGAAGTTTAAATTTTACCAAATTCGGACACATGGGCCCAATTGAGTACAGTATGACAATTTAATATTATTTAAGCTTAAGATTAGTTTTCAATTTAAAAACATTATAGAATCAAAGAGTAATAACTGGAGTAAGATAAAAACAAATCATTTGTGTGGTCAACTAATGAAGTACCGTATAACATGATTTTATTTAGTAATGTTTGTGCCCACTCCCCCAAGTCAGATAATTAAACGCATTCATTTCTAAAAACCGTACCACTAAATGTAACTATCACCATCTATAAGAGAAGCCAACGACGTGTCCGAATCTGGGAAAATTAAAACTTTTAAACGCTAAGAAAATAATGCTGTACAAGGTTAATTCAAACATAATTGATATTTGCATGATCCTTACGTACCACTGTAAGGTCAGAATCAGCACGAAAACTACTTGGTGAAAAATTGACAAATTTTTGCAAAAATGTAAAGTGTATAGGCCTAGCTCACGATTTTTTTTTTTTGGCATGATTTTTTGACCGGACCAGTTTCGGCTCTTTTGTGTTCAATTGGGACCTGCGGATCACAACAATACTCTGAAGGTTGACAAACGCTACTTGGACCCTTTTTAAGCTTGAATAATGTTAAACCGGATGATACTTAATCAGGCCAATGTGTGCGAGTCTGGGAAAATTAAAACTTTTAAACGCTATGAAAATTATGCTGTACAAATTTAAATAAAAAATAATCGATATTTTCATGATCCTTGGGTACCATAAGGTCAGAATCAGCACGAAAATTATGTAACTATGTGAAAAATAACATTGATCCTCCACCCCAATTTGATTCCCCTGATTCTTATTGCTCTTAGTATACATTTATCACCTGATAGTTCTGTCCATGGAAAAATACCTACGTAGTCTATTTGTCAATTAATTGAAAATATAAAACCATACCAGCAGTCTGTTAATCAAAACTCTAAGGTATAAACTTGTAGGTTTAAATCAAAAGGCAATTAATAGGTGTATTGAAATAATTCACATCATATTGCACCCTGTGTATTCATAACACATGTTTAATTAGGCCTACATAATTTTTATATGTATTTCACAATACTCGTCAACTCGTATAAATAAATACAATACGCCTATAGTCATTGTTATACATATTGCATTATATAATGTGTTTATGATTATTTATTCACGGAGAAATAAGCATACTGTACCCTGTGTATTCATAACACATGTTTTATTTAATAAAGCCCGCATCATTTTTATATGTATTTTACAATACTAGTCAACTCATATAAATAAATACAATAAGCCTATAGTCATTTTTTTACATATTGCATTATATAATTTGCTCAATGTTTCCTGCACTTTATTAATTCATGAAGGAATTCATTCATTTAGTTATGGCATTGACATTTTCTTGCTGATTTTTGCAATAAACTGTCACCTTTATAAAAATATAAATATAACAAAGTTGCAATAGAATAAAAAGGAAAAAATGAAATAAAACCTACATTATTCAAATTATTTTTACAAATTAAATTGAAATACAATTAAATAAGATTATGTTTTTTAATTATTACTATAGCTTAAATTAATATTACAATCAAAATTATTGAAATTAATAATTATTTACAATAAAATTCAAAAGAATTGAATTATTTGTTCATTTAAATTGACATATTTACATGGATTACAACAGATACATAAAAAAAATATATTATTTTAAAAATTCACACCTAAAAATAACATTTAAAATAGTAAAATTACAACCAAAAATAAATAAAACTTAAAGATTTGTGTAATTTGAAAAAAAAAAAAAAATTTAATTAGAAAAATTTCAGCATTTAACAACAGCAATGCAGTGACAAAACAATATCCATGTGCAAGTATTCTTAGGAAGAAAATTTGATTTCAATTTAGCATTATAAAATTCAAACATTTTGTTTTTTTGAAAGTTAAAAAGAATCTAATCAATTAGATAATAGGGGTTGATCCAGAGATGTCCGAAAGCAGGGGTGACCGAGAGACAACACTACTCTAGGGGGTCAATCATGCGACAATGAAATTTTTGTTTTCTATACACCCAGAAATAAGCCCTGATGCATTTTTCATGCGATGTAACATCCAAATGTAATTTTCATTCGGACAATAAAGTTATCTTGTATCTTGTATTTTGGGCGATCAATAATTTCTTTTTCTTTCTTTTTTTTAAATTTTAATTTTCAAAATGGGGACCAGGCAGTCCCCCTAAATCCCTCCACCCCCTACTAAAGGAAGGTTATTCCAGATGGGCATAATTTTCTGAAAATTTTATATTTATGGGATTTTGATTTACATTGAGGAACAGATAACATAAATGTATCAGAAGAAAGTCTGTTGGTAGGACGGTCCTGGCATAAATTAATATGTACAGTCATCAATAGAAATATCATAACTCCAAATTGTTTTATTTTTATTTAGTTTTCCAACAGTGAAGAATCGCCACTTACAGGTAAGAAACAATGTAAAATACATAACAGTATATAAATATAAACCTCTATGCAAATGTATATGGATATATGAACATATGGAGAAACCTTAAAAAGCAGAAGCCACACAGTACAAACAAGAGAAAAATAACACCCAGAAAAAAAAACAAAAAAACACCAGGTGAAAGCAAAATAACTTTTATAAAAAAAATATAAAGTCAATATTATTACTGAATATCATGGGTTGCCTCATTATTCCAGCCTCTAATAGAACTCTTACAAATTTTTTACGAAGACAATATTTAGCACAAGTTATTATTATCTATTGTTATTATAATATATTATTTCATAAACATAAAATGATGGTATAAACAATGCTCGAACTATAGCAGACACTCCATAGAGTGGCCATGAACCTACACAATATGCAGGCCGTGTATGATGGGAGAGACTGCAGCACACTCTCAAGGAAATAATGGAATTGCCCATCATATTCATGCACCTTGTTTTCTTGAGTGCTGAATGAATATGGTGGGAAATTTGAATTTCTATGACCTTTGCCTTGTCCTTTGACCTTTCCTTCCAAAAACGGAATGTCTTTCTTCGATTACGATGTAACATTCCACTAAATTTTACAATGATCCATTCTTAGCATTTGTGTAATCTTGCTAACACACAGATAGCAGTGAATACATAATTACTTCCATGGCGGAGGAAAGGAACAATGAAGTAAAAATCGTTTTGGTAATAAAACATTAACAAAAAAGTTCCTTATTAATTGTGCCTTGTTGGTGGGAATTGAACCCGCAATCTCTCAATGTTTGAAGAAGTGTTCTGGTTGGGTTTTATCTGTGATACAGCAGCAGCCCATGTGGTCAAGTTATTGTATTAGATTTTAGATTATTTAACATTTCCTTAATGGCCCTTGATGTTTTGAGTTGCTTTACCAAGTTGAACTTGTTTAGCGTTTGCTCCAAACTGAAGTGTGCTCATTGACTCGCTCTTGTTCTTCTTGTCTGGACTCACGTTAACAAATAAACAAGCCTGAAAAATATTTAACACATGCAGAAATACAATTTTCATGAGAGTAAAAGGTAAAATCTAGTTCCATATTCATTAATGAACATAGGAGAATGAGCCCATTGTACTAAGCTTCAGCAATTATGGTAGGGGGAGCAGTTCCCTTCCATGGCACCTTTTTAATTCCCCCAGTACATTTTAACCAGGTACTCAACTACACTCCTGGGTGCAAAGAGACAAGCGTAGGCAAAGTGCCTTGTCAAAGGACACAAACAAAATGCACAGTGAAGGTTTGAACCTAACCTCGAGGTTGACAAACCAGAGCACAACTGCTGTATCAACCATTCCCACATATGAGAGTATGTTTGTGAATTCTGTGTTTCAACTTGCTGAGTGTAGGATATGGAAGTCATGCCCATGTCTTTGTGACTGATTTTGCTTGTTGGCCCAGCGGTTGTAGTTCTGTCCCTGGATATTATAGCAGCCCGTATTATAGCTGAAATTGTTTTCAAGCTATAGCTGGTTTTTAGCACTTAAGACAATTTCAGTTGCTTTTTTTACATGCATGAAGACATAAGAAATCTTACTTTTGCATCTCCTCCTAGTGATGGCTGAAGAAGGTGTGTTAATTTGGAATTTCTGTAAGGTATATGCAAAGTATTTAATCTCAAGCCTGTGAAAACCTGTAAGAAAGAAATAACACAAATTAACTAATTAATTAATTAATTAATTCACTAATTAATCCTAAAATTTGTGAATAAATTGTTGATAATCAATCTTCTAAATCCTTGACTCACAAATGTTCGGTTGCAACCCAAAATAGGGGTACCTATTACAATAAAAAAAATCACCTGTCCGAGTGAGGTAAGTGACTTGTTAATAGCGGCAGCCTCCACTAATCTTTGCCCAGTTGCCTCTGTCTTGGCAATTCTCTCAGATCCAGCTAAATCAACCAGAGTCAGTGACCCAAAACTTGTGGCGTTAGACACCTTGTTGACTCCCTCTACAGTCAGGATTAGCAGTAAGTGTGAACGAGAACTAATAAAAAAAAAGAAAATTAATATCTTTTCACTTCTCCCACCACCCTCATCATCCTCAGTCTTCAGTTGTCATTATCATTATCGTCATCATTGTTAATTTCTTATTGTCATTTTTAGCACAATTTAAGTTCTTGTCATGTATTAAAATATAGTAAAAGCAAAATCATAGACATGAACAATATTCACAAAAGCTAAGTTTAAGACGACTACAAAATACATAATGAAACAATATAAAAAAAGAAAGACAGCAGCACTTTTAAGACTAACTTTTATAAAATTTAATCTCAAATGAAAAGATATTAATTTTTTTTTTATTAGTTCTTGTTCATACTTTACTGCTAATCCTGAGTGTAGAGGGAGTAAACAAGGTTTCTAAAGCCTTCAGTTTTGATGTGATTACATTACAGAGGTTAGTCTTAAAAGTGTTGCTATTATTTGTTTTATTTTGTTCTATAGCAGACAAACACAGCTAAACATTGTCTTCATAATGAAACAAACGGCTAAACATTGTCTTCATAATAAAACAAGTAATCACTCTCAACACCACTACCATCATAATAATCATCATCATAATTACAGTAATACAGTATCATCATCATTATTACCTGCTTGAATTCATTTTGGTAGATGCTACAGACCGATTCCTGTCTCCAATTTCCATGACCTTAGTGATGTCACTCTCGTCGTTCACTTGGAACTCTGTCAGTCCCTTAATGACTAGTCTCTTCCCCTGCATCCTTATGTCCAATGCTTCCTTGTTTTGCTCTGACAGTAAATCCCGTACATGCTCATTATATACCTCAACCATAGAAACCTATAAGTGAGGCAATCAAACCAAGAAGACATAGTAATGAGAAATGGTCATAGGACATGGTCATGAGACGTGGTCACAAACTCATGGTCATGAGACATGGTAACATGCCATGATATTCAGACATGAATGAGACATGGTAATGAGAATTGGTCATGAGACATTGTAACGTGACATGGTGATGAGACATGGTATTGAGACAAGGTGATCAGCGGTCATGGGACTTGGTTATGAGACATGGTAAATTGGTATGAGACATGGTATCATGATATGGTCATGAGACATGGTAAATTGGTAATGAGACTTGGTCGTGAGACATGGTAATATAACATAAAATTATGACAATCACGGTCATGAGACTTGGTAATGTGACATAGTGTACTGAAACATGGTAATGAGACATGGTCATGACATGTGGCAATGTGCAAAAGTTTATACAATGGTATAGTATACTGCTAAAATAATAATACTAATATTAATTATGTATCTGTTATTGGATAAATTATAACCTTACCTACCACAATAAAATATACTAAATTATATACTGTATTACAAGCTCAGCAGAGTATCCTTAAACAAACAAAGTGCTGACTTCTGCACCAGCCTTACCTTAAGGGTGTAGGATATCTTAGTACGTTCACTGCAGACTTTCAGTAGCTCCCTGATGGATCTGATATTAACACCAGGGTCCGCAGGTGGTCCCATCATTGTGAACGTCTTTCCCGATCCAGTTTGACCATATGCCATGATACAGACATTGTAGCCATCGACACAAGATGTTATCGTTGGTAGAACCTCCGCAAATACCTAGGAATATTTCCATAGAAAAAAGACTTACTTGTAATTTATGCTTTAATGTTGCTAAAAGTAAAAAGGTTTGTTGCTCCAATGTTAATCATAGTTGGATTCCTATGGCTGCTTTTGTTGCATTTAGCTGAAAGGTCAGAAATGCCAATTAGAGTACTATAGAAAAGGATCAAGGAACATATACACTCTGGAATATTTTCATGGTGTACCACTGACACAAATACCCGGGTAGAAGGCAAGACAAAAATCAATGTACCTCTGACTATGAAAATTATCTTTAGAAAACACGTCAAGCACAGTGGTGTGACGAGTCATGGGGCCAGGGGCGATAAAATGTTGGGATCCTTGCATGTCAGCAATGTATTTTCGACAACAAAATGATTTAGGGGTGGGTATTCTGGTACCTAAAAAGATATGAATGTGGCTGGAAAAAAAAAAAGTATTATTGTTTATACAATGTCAGTTCTATTTTTTTAAAATGTGTGATGCATTTAAGTACATAATCAGCAGTGATATTATTAAAAGGGGACTGTGTCCCTTCCTGGTCCCTTATAATCTGGAGAATGAAGCTTTTCCCATGAAAGACCGCTGGTCAAGTATCTGTACTGCAGTCCTGAGTAGTTGTAACAGGGGCTTGGGCCTCAGCAGGGCATCTATTGGTTGGGGGTCCGCCTCCCCGAGAACTCAAGGCCGTTACGCAGCACCAAATTATTCGTACACTACTGTACAGTATATAGCCCAAAATACTGGTTGGTTTTTAAATGCCTCAGTGAAAAGGCACACTGCATCTGGTCATCAGTCTTACACTTTTACCAGGCATGCTCAGTGGTTGTGTCACCATGAAATGCATATTGCATCTGGTCACCGGACTTTAATACACTTTTACCAGGCATGCTCAGTGGTGTCACCATGGAATGCATGGTTTTTAGTTATACTATACTTTACCTCTGTCTGAGTTGATTCCGGAGTGAATACTTTGTCAAACATAAAGCTGGCCTTCTTTCCCGCTGCATTATTGCACATAATATCTTGATCGGATGGAAACTCATGACAGTTCTCAGTCCGATCGTCAAAGCGTACACGGCAGAAAACGCGTATATTGCCACGTAGTTCTTGAATCTACAGTATGTAGGAAAAAAATATTGTTGATTAAATCACGCGGTACTGTTTTTACTGTTTTAGTTTATAAAGAATTTCTATCCATTTTGGTTGGCCAAAATTTTGGTTGTTCACTTGTTAAATATTCTTGCTACAGCTTAAGACTGTTCTCCAATGAAGTGCATCAGGCTGCATCATGCGGCGTTGACTGAGTTGGCCTGAGTTTTATAAAAGATTGCTGTGGTGTTGTTACATTGATTTTTGTTCCTATTCACCTGATTGTAAAGGAGTTTCCTTTGAAGACACTCTTTCTTGTAAAGCACCTTCAAATCCTCCAGCTCTTGATTAGTGCTGCTTCCAATGTTTGTCATCTGTGACACAGCTTTACGCGCCTGTCCCAATAAGTCATTTATGTCTGTGATAAAAGCAAATGATATTCATTTCTAATGCATCTCTTACTTTCACTATGTACCACCCCTCCTCTGCATTTGCCTTGTTATCTAATCTTGCTAATTTTCGTCTCTTAGCCTTCATTTCATGTCTCCATAATTCATCATTCCATTCTACCAGCTCATTTGCAATCTTGGTCCAATCTGACTCTGTTCCCCACCCCTTTCCTATTCTCTCCCAATGGTATTCTTATCCTTCTATGAGTCGAATGGCATTGGGCAAGTTGAGTGGCCAAGTGGTAAGGCAGGGGCACCGCTAACTACAGCCCTTAACATCAGTGCTGGTTTGAGCCGATCCTCGCACATGGTTCATTTGGTAGAAGTCAAAGACTTAAAATAAAGGTCCAATGTACGCATCTATCTCGTGTTCAATTTCAAGAACCTGTTGCGTCTTTCTGAAGCGTAGGGGGTTACCCTGATGCTATGGTTTATTTCAGCCCTTGTCATTGTGGAATGATGTGAATATAAGTGCCTCTTTACGGCCGCTAGGTAGTCACGGACTACGCCTATACGCAATTCAGCACAAGGAAACTGCGAGTTATGGTTTATTCTCCCACCTTAACCTTACCATTATATTCACTTCCAATCCTTTTCCAAATATTCTGCAACTCTATCTCTCTACAATCTACAATCTTTGACTCAGTAAACCATAATAAACCAACCACAATGAATACATCAAGAGTCTTACCTGCAAAGCACTCCTTAACATGATTTTTCAGACCACGATGAGCCTTGTCTAGTGCCTTAATCTGCTTGTCAACCTTCTTCAGAGTTTCCTCATCAATAACTGGGACCTGGGGCTCTGGGGCTTGCTGATAAAAAAAAATAATTCCAGTAAAAAAATTAAAGTTTGTGCCTGTACATATTGCATTTATATTATTAATAATAAATCATACAGAAATATGCTTTGTTCATAGCCCCCACACTCACCCCCACCCCCAAATATAAATAAGCTCTTAGACTATAAATTAATAGGTCATTGGCAGATGCAGGAGGGGTCCAAAAGGATTGAAGAAGCATAAAAAAATAAAATTCCATTTAAGTTTTCTAGATCTTTCCATTCATTTACACTAAAACTCAAATCTTGCATTCTCAATTCCGGGTTTTAGTTCTGATTCCCTGCTTACCAACTTTATTTTCATGTATATGTTTGTGTTTCTTATTATAGCTTTCTGTCTGTGTTATTCCATTACCTTTATACTGTTTAGTTTTGTCATTGATTTGTTTAAGTGGGCCCCTTCATATCAGCCAGGATGAAAGGACTACCCACTTAAAATATATTTGAATAAATGAATAATAATATTTTACATCTAAATTTGACACTTACTATCTTAGTATTCATCCGAGTGATTGGTCTTGCGGTGTTTGGACGTTCTTGCTGCAAAGATGTAACCTTTAGGTTTGCTGTTTTCACATCCACCTCCAAAGTTGTAACTTGCTCTTGTAGCATGGTAAACTTTATAGACATAAACATTCATTTTCATCATAAAATAAAAAATTTCCATTAAGCGGCATATTTAATATTGCAGAAAACTTGTTGCGAGAGCCCGCAAAAGCATATACACTGCGGTTGCGAACATCTGTGTATTTGCATGGATATGCAAATTCAGAATTCCTGTGTCTGCATATATGAAAATACAAGTACAATGAAGCAAACTAGAAGTGCTACAGTGCCCTCTACATCACACATCCAAATTGCATCATCACAAAAATGTTTATAAAGCACACATATCCACTGCAGTAATGCTCAAGGCACTACAGAAGAAAGGAACCAAAAAATTACCGTAAACCTAAAAAGCACCAACAAAGAAATACCACACACATCACCTCACAGTTTATTTTTCATCATCTTAAAAAATCATGAACAAACTCTTGAAGATGCCTCTGTAAGAAACATGTAGTCAATGAAGTTCTTGTAAAATCAGTACTTCATGAAGATCTGAGCACATTTAATTTTTCTGTTTCATCCAGCTGTTTTCAGAGATCAAATAAAACTTACTCATACTCACAAAAGAAAGGTTTAATCCCCTGTCCTGTGGGCAGCCCCCTTCCCATATTTGAAAGTCCAACTACAGGATAAAACTTACCTGGACTTTCATAATATTGTTATCTGTCTCAAGCTCGTGGTTCTCCATTTTCATCATTTCATGCTCTCTTGACTGAAAAAAAAGGGTTGTGACTTGTTATGACCCATATTAATAATAAATCTCTATTGGTCCTCATTCAATAGGAAATCGGGAATTTGGGCTGGGCCCCTGGAGACCCACTGCAGCCACAGTTCAGCACCATCCAACTTAACTACAACATAACGGACACAAACATTGTCATTAACTCATCTAACTCTCAATATGAGGGCTATTCAAACAGCCAAGCGATGAGATTCCAATTAAAACCCGATGCTGGCCAGGTTTGAATTGGGGTGTTTAGCACAAGAGGAAGGAACAATACATCAGCCAACCGCTCAGCTCTGAGAGATATGAAAATTTAAAAAATTAGAATAATTAAAACTACTGTATAAAAACAGTGAATAAATAAATTCCTAAATAAGTATGATAACATCGGTGTATTTATTAAGATATATAATTACCGTATTTATAATGAAAACAATTACAATAATAAAACAATAATAAATAGTTATAACAGATTATATTATATTTACAATATTAATAATCATCATCATCATAACGACAATGGAATAATGGAATACTCTAATGTCATTTTAATTGGTGGAAAATATGTTTGTATTTTACTGTCTTAAGATGTATATATTTATATGTTATACGGATTGGGTGCATAAAGAAGTATCTCTTTGTAGAAGAAAAAAACTATCTTTATCTTATCTCTATAGTATAACAAATATAATAAAAATATAATAACCCAGCATAAAACTCTCAACTTACTAATTTTGCGAGTTTTGTTTGCAGAATGGAAATCCGGTCATCTTTTTCCTTGATCACGTTAGAGTTCAATCCGGCAAGTCTATCGGGGGTGTCCATTACTCCTGTGTCCCCCACTGCATAGTATGTTGACACGGTATCATCAAGGTCATAGTTACTTTGCCGTAAAGCAGCAACAATATCATATTTATCTTCCCATGTTGGGAGCGTTTCCTGAATAAGAAAATAAATTAATTGTAGGAACAAAATCTCTGTACATCTTTTATACAGTACTCTGGGAAAAAGGTTTTGTTCCCACCAGAATTTAAACCCAAGGCACTTAATTAATCAGCAAATAATGCGGCAAAGCTGCTATACTCCCTCTTTTGCCTTAAATCCTGTCCAGACTATCATATTTAGTTTGACAAAAACATGTTAAATGCCTAAATATGGTCATGATGGCATCACATCATGACCATATATAGGCATATCATGACTGTAAGAGGGCATACAACAGTTTTTATACCTTAAGCTCTGTACACGCTATCAAAATTCTTTGACAAAAAAAAAAGGTTGTATGACCATATATAGTCATGATGTATGGTCAGGATGTGATGTCATCATGACCATATTTAGGCATGTCACATGTTTTTGTCAAATAAAATTTGATAGTCTGGACAGGGCTTTAGCTTACATTATTCTCAAACTATTGCATAATACAAAAAAAATACATTTTAAAATAATATCAATATGAAAAATTCATTACACTATTCTCAAACTACTGCATAATACAAAAAAATACATATTAAAATAATATCAATATGAAAAATTCATTACATTATTCTCAAACTACTGCATAATACAAAAAAATACATATTAAAATAATATCAATATGAAAAATTCATTACATTATTCTCAAACTACTGCATAATACAAAAAAATATATATATTAAAATAATATCAATATGAAAAATTCATTACATTATTCTCAAACTACTGCATAATACAAAAAAAATACATATTAAAATAATATCAATATGAAAAATTCATTACATTATTCTCAAACTACTGCATAATACAAAAAAAAATACATATTAAAATAATATCAATATGAAAAATTCAGTATAGAATAGGAAAATAAAAAGTAGATTCACCTCCTATTTTAAGGCAAAAATGAGCGATTTTCAATAAATTTTCCACCGATGGTTGGATTGGTAAATTTTATAGAATAGCTAATCTTTAATATATTTTCTACTACAGCTGTCAAACACAAGCCTTCAAAATCCTGTCCATTTCATACCTTAATCTGTTGTACGAGGGGTTTGATGAAATCTGTGTGCTGTTCCCAAGAAATCGGCATCTTAATCCATCCCCCTGTTGCATCATCAAAGTAACAGTGGATGTTGCGTTTCTCCTAAATACAAGAAAAAAGTAAATGAAGCAATATTAACGATAAACATTCACTCTAAGTTTGGGACCTTTAATTGGTCTAGGTAACATGCTAACAATGATTAAATGTTAAAAAAGCATATTATTATTGTAATGCAGTCTAAATTTATTGTCTATAAAGCCATTTTAAATGATGCAGTACCGTACTGCATGTCAAGGTCATAAATTTGGTGACCCCTGCATTCGTCCTTTCTGTTTGTTACCTCTGCCAAGGTCCTTTTGTCTGTCTTTCTGTTCGTTGACTGTTAGCAAATTACACAAAACTAATGATTGGATCATCATAAAATTTCGCGGAATGGTGCATAATAATCGAAGAAAAAGCCCCCTCAATTTTCGAAAGAGATAGTCAAAAGATATCGTCCAGGTCAAGGAAATCTGATTTTATACCCACAGCACTCAAGAAAACAATGTACTGTACCTGAATACGTCGGGTGATTTCATTATTTTCTTGAGGGTACACAGTGCCACCCATCATACATGGCCTGCTTATTGTTAGTACTGTATTCAGGCACAGGGCGAAAAAATGTACTCTATGGAATAATTACTCTAGTTTAAAATGTAAACATCCTGAATACAGTACAGTATGAGGAGGCACTTGAATGAATCTTACCTCAAAGATGTATGTCAGAATGCGCCCTCTTGTGGGATGTTGAATGGTACCAGCTCGATCATCCATTTGAGAGCCACCAAGTCCAGGGGAGACATTAATATCTCTTAAAGATGTGGGCAGTGATTGTTGGTTGTAACTTGTTGATGGCGTCATACCAAATTGGAGCTCCTGACGGGCTAGAGGGTCAGCCTGTTCGGCGTCTTTTATTGCTTCTCCATCCCGCTCAAAGTGGCCTTGAGAGTACCAGAGGTTGGGAAATGGCTGCCATTCCTATTATTATGCATTATAGAGAATTAGTATTATTATAAATTTGTACTTCAATTTTATTCAGATTCAATCTTATTCAAATATGAAGGTACAAGCCAACCTCTGAACTTAATCCTAGTTTGTATTTAAGTGATAGGTGTATAACTGAGCAGCCACAATATGATATTCATTTTATAACATGACATAAAACAAACAATATAATGGGCGAATTCAGATAAAAATAAGTGCTGTGATGTTATGACATTTGTAACAAAGTACAACCAACAATATTAGGCTGAAAGCTAACATTAACAACATAACAATATGCAACATTTTCATATTAATTTTAATTTGAAATCCATATTTGAGGCTTGCATTCCAAAATCAACATACTGTCGATAATTTTTAAACTGAGAAATTAGCAGGAGAATGTCGCAGCATTGCATACGTTAATACAGAGGAGCCATAATACAGTACTTCTACTTATAACTTTGGCAATAGTAAGTCAATCTTCATTTTTTTTTTAGTCACTGATGCTGGATTTGGGATGGCATGCCTCATTAGAGATGTATAAAGTGTCTTTTAATGATAAGATGACAACGATAGATTGAGGATGTAATAACGTCACATAGTCATCAGTTATCGTCTGAATTCTAAGACATGGTTTGGTTTGAATATACATTTTGTAGAGAAAACAAGGTCATGGGCAAGTGCATCTATAATAGGCTTGCCGCATCAATATCAAGCTATTGTCTGTCAGCTCCAATACTGTACCTGCGTGTCAAAGGAGTCCATGTAGAATCGTTGGCCTCCTTGATTGATGCAGGTGTATGATCTTCCATTATGGTGATAAAATGTTTCAAATACAATCACATCTTCATCCTAAGAAATACAAAATTAAAATAATTCTTGGAATAATAAAATCATCGGATTTTCTGAAGGTGTATCCATTAACATAAATGTGGCAAAGACAAGCCAAACCAGTCAATCGTCGCAAAAATCAATTTTGAGTTATTAATACAGTGTTATGGAGTAAAATAATAGCTATAAAATGGTAAAAAAATCATTCAAATCGGACATTTCCTTATGAAGTTACAAGCGTTTAAACACACAGCTGTTGAAAGAACTATTATATGAGAAATCAGCCTTCAAAGTTTATGATTTCAGGCATTTCTCATGCAGAAACTATCATCAAATCCCTAAAAAATGTTGTTTTAACATTGCACATTGGGAAAATAACAGCATAGAATGATGTGTAGGTATATAAAGGTTAGTTTAGTGCAATAAAATAGATTTTCAAAAATTTGACATTCCAGCATGATTTTGCCATTTTCTGTGAAACACGATTTGCGACGAGTGACTGGTTTAGCTTGTCTTTGCCACAAATGTAGTTTTGGAATGAGCACTGAAAGAAAAGTGCTTTAGTAGTGAGGAAGAAGATCTTGAACTTAAACATGAAATTCAATGGGTAAATGTCCAGTTCTCAGAGAACAGGTGTGTGATGCAGGAGCAAAAAAATTGTGAAAGTTATACTTCATGCAGCCAAGTTCTGAACCCTCTTGAAGTCTGTTGAAATTTGAGATTCTTTAAAGTGTCAATAATGAATTGCAGAAATCAAGAAGGGATAAGATTAAAGCCTGGGATTGAAGATATGGTGGTTTGAAAAGGAAGAATTAGAACATGAACACCAATCTTGTATTAAGAGCTGATGTGATTGTGTAAGTACTGATTCCTCAATTAATAGTAAGTAGTAGTAGTATATACCACCTGTTTGATACCTGCATTTTACATAAAATGTGGATTTCTGAAATAATGGAGACTAGCAGTTAATAGGCCTACTCACCTCCATTTTTTGTATCTGCTTTGCAAGACTGAATGTGTCTTTATTCTTATGCGGTACATCATGAGACTGTGGTCGAAGGGCATTAGCTACCCTCTGTTGCTGCTGAATTAAATGAGCTGCTTGTCGGTGTCGACCTGTTGCATTCTGTCCATATCGCACCGTCCGAGCACCACCATAGAATTCATCTGCAGCATAGCCGCCATAATTTCCAAATGGTTGAATATTATTATATCCTGTTACCTCTGCTTTATACTGACTAATTTCTGGCCTACTGTGATCATGTGAATTTCCACCTTGTAACTGATTCTTTGGGTGCCATCTCTGATTTTCGTCATACCACCTTCCCCTTTCAGCTTCTTGCTGCACACTTCCATTTCCTGCTACCTGACCACTGCCCTCCAATTTATGATTTAGTTCATCAAAATTTGGATTTTCAAGATGTTTCTGTAATTGACTTTTCATCTGTTCATTTCCTAGAGGTTCTTCTATCACATGACTGCTGCCTTGTGACAAACCATTGGAGGGCGCTCCTTGACCCCTTGTACTAGGGTGACCTTTTTCAAAGCTACTTGCTTCAGCACTAGGATTTGTAATTTCTATTTCACGAAATTCTTGATTTCTTTTCTTGCGCTGTTTTGTCGTTGTAGGTTCTGGCATCACTTTGACTACTTGTGGCTTTGGTGCCTTTGAGGCACCACTACCCATTGGTTTGAATCTGGGGAGATCAGTGGCAGATTTCTCCAGACTTTTTAAACATGTTTTTTGTGGGTAGCTTATGCCAACAATGCACAATCATATCGGAACTAATATTCCAATGCTGAAATTGAAAGAAAAGTACAAGCTTACCTACGACATTACCAAAAAAAATGTAAAGTGTTTTAACTGCGCGGTTGATACCTGAAAACTATCTCAAATTTGCACGGAAAATTGCTAAGAAAATAGATGCGCAGAATCATAACTAATGCAAAATACATTGGTTACATATTAAGAGATAGGTCAAGGCCTAATTTTTTATTTTCCAAAATGTGCAGACAGATATTTATAAAAATCATCCTAGGCCTATATATATATATACTGTCTCTTATACACATCTAGATGTGTATAAGAGACAGCTCTTGAAGTCTGTTGAAATTTGAGATTCTTTAAAGTGTCTATAATGAATTGCGGAAATCAAGATGGGATAAGATAAAAGCTTGGGATGGAAGATATGGTGGTTTGAAAAGGAAGATGTAGAACATGAGCACCAATCTTGTATTAAGAGCTGATGTGATTGTGTAAGTACTGATTCCTCAATTAATAGAAAGTAGTAGTAGTATATACCACCTGTTTGATACCTGCATTTTACATAAAATGTGGATTTCTGAAATAATGGAGACTAGCAGTTAATAGGCCTACTCACCTCCATTTTTTGTATCTGCTTTGCAAGACTGAATGTGTCTTTATTCTTATGCGGTACATCATGAGACTGTGGTCGAAGGGCATTAGCTACCCTCTGTTGCTGCTGAATTAAATGAGCTGCTTGTCGGTGTCGACCTGTTGCATTCTGTCCATATCGCACCGTCCGAGCACCACCATAGAATTCATCTGCAGCATAGCCGCCATAATTTCCAAATGGTTGAATATTATTATATCCTGTTACCTCTGCTTTATACCTGTCTCTTATAC
>NW_022749602.1:19387-32151 GCF_011630105.1 Anneissia japonica
TCTCTATTTCTGAGTGTACCGTTTTAAGAAAAGGACTGTGTTCAAACTACTAAAATCCTTTCCGAGCCACTGGGGCTTATAGGGCAGTTTCTGTAGTGCGAAGCGGATTAGAGTTGTACAAGGGAGTGTTTAAGTAACTCCCTTTTTGTACTCACCCTGGACGGGACACTAGTCCATCGCAGGTTATTCCCCAGCAGTTTGCTGGTACCCATTGATCAGCTGGGTGGACTGAAGCAATGTAGCTATTGCCTTGCCCAAGGACACAAGCGAATCTGCACAGCGGATACTCGAAACCCTGACCTTACGATTGAAAGCCCAAATAAATATTTGCGTATAGAGAGAAAACAATGGGCATACGGATCTGATTTTTTTGATTTTTTTTTAAGCGAACAGATAATCTAAAGACTTTGACAACTGTGGTAAAATCACTCTTCTTGATTAGTCATGCTACTGCATAATGGAATCGTTAAATAGGGTTTTGAGCAAAATCCTGTTCGGAAAAAATTACAGAGATACCGGTAGCTTGGGCCAGGGATAACGCTTGATCCACAAGCGTACTGTCTGCTGTAAAACAATTGAAATCGTAACGAGTCTGTAATCTTGTCAAACTACAGGATATGTAGACCTAATTTTCTTGAAATAACGCAGTATTCAAAAGTTGCAGGTATGACAACACCCATATCACTGATAAAAAATGTCACTAATCTTACCATAGAGAAAATAGAACTGTTCTATTTTGTCTATGATCTTACATCCTTATATCTTTTGCAGCAACTTATTGTACGCGTTCAAGATCCTTAGAGACGCATTGTCCCCGGAAAATGACCAAAAAAAAAGAAAAAAATCATAAAAAGTATTTTTAAAATTAACCTTCTCATTTTGCAGTCACTCATTATTAACTTAAGCATTGAAATTATTGAATTTAAATAATGTGGACATTCCTGGATAATTATAATACAAATAACACACTTCCAGTACCTGCAAGTGCTTCTATCATTTTTTGCAGTAAACCATAGTCCATAGAAAAATACATTGACTATGTGTAAACTTATGGGTAAACATTATTTAAATAGGCCTACACTAATTTCTATGTTCAATTTGTTAATTTTTATGTTATTTCAAAATGAGATAGGATGATCAAAATTTGTACTGATACCACAAAGCATATGCAATGGTCATCACATTGGATCGGCAATTATTTTGTTGTTTTTTTTTGTTTTTTTTTTGGTCCGACAACTTTCAGTGTTGTGACATCAGGTGATGGGGGTCCATCTGTTTGAGGGTGGGGAGGGAATGTTTTCCCCTGATCCTCATTCCATTTTAATAAAATGCTATGTTAGACTTCTCTAAGGTCTCTAAGCATTATTACCCCCGGTCAATGGAACACATATACTTCTGGGGAGAATTCCATAAATTTGCAACCAGCTACCAGGTACTCATTTGTATTCCTGGGTGGAGAGAAACAAGCGTAGTGAAGTGCAAAGCGAAGGATTGAACCTCCGACTTCTAGGTTGAGAAGTGGAACCACAACCGCTGCGACAAACCGCACCATTCTGCTTTATATTAGTTTAATAATGTTTATGATATATTGCGGTTACATGGTTATTGAATTTTTCTATAAATATTCATTTTGATTCTCAGCAACCTGTCCAGTGACTCTTTACTCACGTCGTGGGCCTTCATACCTTTTACCGTGTTGTTTTGTTTTTTTTAGGCCACTGACCCACTGAATATCTCCAGGATATGGCATTTGTCACAAATACGCATTGCTTATATATTTCTTTATTCTTTTAGACATTTTGATACGCTAATTGCCTGTGGTTTAATATAATCATCGTTCAATAGGCACAATCTTAATAACTAGGATTTAGTAATCTAGGTTTAATATAAAATAATTTTTCCCCCGATGTAAATACGTCATCAAATTACTCAGATCCTTGATGTAATTTAAGTTTATTCGTTTATTTATTTTTTTTTGTTTGCTAGGATTATATAGTATAATTAGTCTTATTTTGCTCTGTGATTGGAGGATAAGGCAAATATGGTAGAATAAAAATCTTTATATAAACGCGATGAGATAAAAAATTCTTTATTCATTGCCGACTATCACCAAGCTTGAAACATGAAGTTTATCGTGGGATTTTTCATCACCATTATGGTGTTAATTTATTCGAGAACTAACCAGGCCTGCATCGTCTTACCGTCGCAACCTTTCCCTGGACCACCGCCTGATCCTGACAGTACACCAACTGCATCACATGAAACAACATCACTAGAAGGAACACAGCCACCAACAAGAAGAGGAACACGAAGACCAACACCAATAACAACACGACTACCTCCTCAAGAAACACCTCCTCCTCCTACTTGTTCGGACATTCCTCCAGCCGATTCTAAAGATGATTCGGCTCCCCTTTTCGGAACCATTGTGTTCGACGAGATCTGTAATTACATCGTTGTACTTCACGTAAGTTTCAATTAGCCAGAAATATAATTATTTTATTTGATTATTGTTGTCATGGAGATATTAAAATATGTATACATAGGTGTTGTTAGCGTTAAATAGATTTTGGTCAGAAAGTACAAGATGTTTAAATTTATTTCTGTTAAAACATTTATTGTATCGTATCACTTTTGTATTTAGGCAACTTTTTTTCGAAAAAAAACCAACTTATCTACTTTCTTGAACAGGATGGTGTGGACCCTGAAGAAATGAAGTTATAATTAGCAATTTGACGTCATCAAATGGCACCGCATCATCATCAATGAGGGCGTTGAACTCATCTTATGGCATCAAAGCAGTTATTTCCGAATTTGACTACGAACAGCTAACCATGGTAGGACCGATTTTTTGACCTAAACTAGCATTCTGTCACACGACATCATTATTTTTTGTTTCGATAATACGAAACATCAAAACAGGTTAAAAATGATTTCCATAAAATCGCTACACTGTTGATTGCGTTTTCACTGCAATCGTTACGCTACTTAACTACGCAACCGGGAAGGACCCCCGATTTGGTCAACGAATCAGCTTCACGGAATGCATTGTGTAACGATTTTTTTTTTACAGAAACCAGGCTTTATATTATTATGGCATATTGACATGCCTAGATATGGTCATGATGACATCACATCATGACCATGTAGGCACATCATGACTAAATATGGGCATACAACAGGTTTTTTTTGTCAAAGAAAATTTTATAGTGTGGAGAGCTCATAAATTTTCATTATTCGAGAAGTGCGCTTAGCGGAAAATAAATCACGTTTTGTGTAGCGCTTATTCAAAAGAAAGATAGGCCTAGATGACAAACTGTATTTGTATCTTCAGTAGATAATTATTACATTTTCAGCACCATTTACATCTGAAGAAATCTCATTATCTTTGTTTCTTTTCTGTGCTTGCTTAAGGTTCGGAAACTGGAAGGTGTGAGGTACGTGGAAAAAGACGGACAAGTAAACCTGACAGCGAACACGCTTGTATGGGGCCTAGATCGTATAGATCAGAGAAGACGTCCTTACGATTATATGTATTCTCCGAATGGTAGGCCTAGGTTTAAATTGAAGGCATCTTTACATTCTAATTAAGTTCAATTATCAAAATTCTATTAGTTGAAACGGGGTATAAGAATGTGTGTGAGCGAATATAATGGTCCTACTGCTGTAACTATTCGCTTACATCAGGGGTGGCGCCAGGTTTTACCCGACGGGGAGCCGAGGTCCCAGACGGGGGGGGGGGGCAGTGCCCCGATGAGGGGTCAGATTTCCCCGACGAAAGCAAAGTGGGCGTGGTCGAGCTTCGGTTAAAAGGTTCCGGAAAGTGGTCCTGGTGGTCCGAAAATTTTGACAATTTAGGAGTTTCAAAAGAGTCTACTAATATGTAAAAAATACATATAATTTTTTTTTCTCCCCGACGAATTGTGCTTTTTCTCCCCGACCGGGGGGGGGGGCAGCTCTCCCCGACGGGGGGGGGGCTCGCCCCCACCCCCGCTGGCGCCACCCCTGGCTTATATTATTTACATATTATTAATCGATTTTGTTATCTCAAAAGGGAACGGGGCCGGTTCCACTGTGTACGTGCTTGATACGGGAGTAAAGACAGATCACGTGAATTTTGGAGGTAGAGCAGAGAACTGGCACGAAGTTGTAAAGGTGCCCGGTGTAAGTTGAAAGTGTTTGGTTCTTTTGTTATTTGGGGTCATCATCGCTGTTGCCAGTCGGTTGACGGTATATTTTGCTTTGTCTTTGCATCATTCTCTGTATCTTTTGCGCTGCTTTCCCATGTTTCTTTTGTTTTCATTACACTTATTGTCCCAAGCTCTTACTGATCTTCTGCCAATATGACCTGTCCACTATAGTAGCGGATTCAAATGTGGCCCAGCCGGACCGGGCCCCTCTAAATTTTTAAAAATTATAAAATAATGGGGAAAAGAAGAAAATTTTATTCAACTTTAAGTCTGTGAGTGCCGTTTCGGGCCATCTAGAAGTGCCATAATTTTCTTACCTCAACCTCAACCATGGTGGGGCTGAGGTAGTATTGATACTCTATCTATGAAAGTCCTCTATTTCGAATTCCTGGATCCGCTACGGCAATACCAGTTAATCATGAGTTTAATTTCCTAGAATCCTGAATTCTGATGCGTTTACTTTTCGTTCTCTCTCCATGTAATACAGAAGGGTTAATAATAATGAGCTCTCTATTCTAACTTTAATTCGGAAGAATGATAATATATTTCATAATCGTAATATAAACGGGACTATAAATATAAACGGGATTTTTATAGGCTTTTCGATTTGTTATTTGCCAACTCAGTACAACTCGTGTATAACCTGTTTTGCTTTCATATAATTATGTTAATATGATTATTATTTTTTTTTTCTTGAAGGAGCCCGAAGATTGCAATGGGCACGGTACACACGTTGCCGGTACGGTTGGTGCTATGACGTATGGTGTTGCCACGGGAGTTAAAATACGCAGTGTTCGAGTATTCGGATGCGGTATCACAACTACCATTGCAGCCGTAGTGGAAGGTTTGTAATATATCTTGAATTTTTAGGCTCACATTATCTGTTTATGCATGTGTAACACCTCACGTGATTCTTCTTTTGTGAACAGTACAGTTTCAGAACACCCTCTGACAGATTGAAATGCGCTATAGGCCTAAACGGACGTAAAGCCCTGTCCAAAATATCAAATTTTATTGGACGAAAACAAGCCTAAATATGGTCATGATGACATCACATAATGACCATAAATAGATAAAAAGCAAACAAGAAAATAAGACAAATTCAGTTCCTCACGATTTTGAAAAATGAATAATTGTTTTCTGTTTAGGAATTAATTTTGTGCGGGATCGTGGAGATAAAACTCGTGCCGTGGTTTCGATGTCTCTCGGTGCACCCAAAAGTGTCGTCATTGACGAAGCCACAACCAATCTGATAAATGCTGGGTTCATTGTAGTCGTCTCCGCAGGAAACGAAGATATAGATGTTTGCGAACGATCGCCAGCAAGAGTACCTAAGGTTGGTAAATTTCGGTTGACCAATGCCCAATCAGTGGTTATGAATAAACACATTATTATTTATATACCAGATAGTGCTTTTCATATTGCTGTATAGTAAAGTAACAAAGTGCCGCTTTCGATACCGTATTATTCCCCTCTGATATACACGTAGCTATATAATTCGATGATTCATACCGTATATACTTTTATTTTTTGTTGAACATTTATTAAAGAGATGATGATTAGCTTTTCTGAGAATACCGTATGTACCATTGTTGCACCGATATTATTATTATTATTATTATTATTATTATTATTATTATTATTATTATTATTATTATTATTATTATTATTATTATTATTATTATTATTATTATTATTATTATTATTATTATTTATTATTCTTGTTATTATCTTGTAAATTAAATTGTAAATCTAAGTTTTGAATAAGTAATTTGTAAATAAAGAAGTAAAAATCTATAAATTATTTTGATTTTCTTTTCAAATTGAATTCTAATGTTTAAATGTGCAGTTGACTAATGCCATTGATAAGGACGCGCTCGGAACTGAAAATAATAACGGCTTCTGTAAATTCTAATTTTGAATACGGTATTAACTATTACTATTATTATTATAATAGGCCTAGGCCTATATATTATTATTATCATTTATTATCATTATTATTATAATTATTAATTATTATTACAGGCTATTACAGTGGGAGCAACAGACATATTGGATAACAGATGGTCATTTTCTAACTTTGGAGACGGCCTAAATATTTTTGCTCCGGGTGTAGAAGTTGAATCACTTAGTTACACTTCATCTACTGGCACAAGGTATTTAAGCGGTACATCAATGGCAGCGCCACATGTCTCAGGTAAGAACTACCAGAACATAGCCTTATTATAATGTTCTCATTAGTGCACAGGACGGTAGTTGGCGCTGCGGAGAACATTTAATATAAAATGCCCTTTTTACCAATCCCTACGAAAGCCTATGCGTGCCACTTAAGTATATAAAATCATCAAAATGTAATCCGAAATAACGGATTAGTAATCCGTTATTTCGAATTAGTAACTCGTTATTTCGGATTACTAATCCGAAATTTCGAATTAGTAATTCGTTATTTCGAATTAAGTAATTCGTTATTTCGAATTAGTAATTCCTTTTTTCGGATTACTAATCCGAAATAACGAATTACTAATTCGAAATTTCGGATTAGTAATTCGTTATTTCGGATTACTAATCCGAAATTTCGAATTAGTAATTCGTTATTTCAAATTAGTAATCCGTTATTTCGGATTACTAATCCGAAATTTCGAATTAAGTAATTCGTTATTTCGAATTAGTAATTCGTTTTTTCGGATTAATAATCCGAAATAACGAATTACTAATTCGAAATTTCGGATTAGTAATTCGTTATTTCGGATTACTAATCCGAAATTTCGAATTAGTAATTCGTTATTTCGAGTTAGTAATTCGTTATTTCGGATTACTAATTCGTTATTTCGAGTTAGTAATTCGTTATTTCGAATTACTAACTCGAAATAACGAATTACTAATTCGAAATTTCGGATTAGTAATCCGAAATAACGAATTACTAACTCGAAATAACGAATTAATCAGAAGCGAGGACGTAGGCCTAGGCCTAGAGAGAGAGAGTTGGGACGCGATAACGTCTTGCCCCAGTTTTCACACGTTTCACTCGGTTTCAGTAATTTTGAAAGGAACACATGAATCATGCTGTCATAATAGCGTTGTTACAAATAAAAAGAACTAACATAATTGTCCATTTAATATTGGCATGTACTTAATAATCTATTCATTACCGTATTTACTACAGTGAGAAAAGAAAGAAAAAGCAGTATTTACACAGGATCTCAATAAATAGCTATTAGTATGGTGATTATGTCTTGCTGAGCTATACTGGAAAAAAAGTATAGTTTATCATAAATTATAGTGTACTGTATAATGTCTGTTTTTGCATTATTAATAAAAAATATTTTCATTAAAATCGAGACAGCTGAAAATAATTATAGGCCTATGTTTTTCTTTAATTTTTTTTATGTTTCGAGTTAGTAATTCGTTATTTCGAATTAAGTAATTCGTTATTTCGAATTAGTAATTCGTTATTTCGATTAGTAATCCGAAATAACGAATTACTAATTCGAAATTTCGGATTAGTAATCCGAAATAACGAATTACTAATTCGAAATAACGAATCACTTAATTCGAAATTTCGGATTAGTAATCCGAAATAACGGATTACGAATTCGAAATAACGAATTACTAATTCGAAATTTCGGATTAGTAATCCGAAATAACGAGTTACTAATTCGAAATAACGGATTACTAATCCGTTATTTCGGATTACTAATCCGAAATTTCGGATTACATTTTGATGATTTTATATACTTAAGTGGCACGAATAGGCTTTCGTAAATCCCCGTTTAGAAAAAAAAGTTTTCTATAAAATGTACGTCTATAATTTAGAGAAATTCATTAATTAGATTGGACTTCAGTGTGGCAGCTTCACTGCAATATAGGAATGTTGGTATACTCTCTTTCGTCAATGCATTTGGAAAATTAAACATCCTTATTTCGGCATTCTATGATGACCTGTGACGTACTGTCCAGATTATCAAATTTTATTTGATAAAAATATGTGATGATGCCTAAAATGGTCATGATGACATCACATCATGACCATATATGGATATGAATATGCCCTCTTGTATTTTCTCCTGCTCATTACTATGTCACACTCGTGATTAGGTTAAATGTCACTTGTCATGCGCAGTTGATGCTAAGAGGAGAACTTACTCAAAATTAGTTTTTATGTGAATCCGGACAATGACTTTAACTGATAATAATTATAATTTCTTTTTTATTTCCAATACAGGAGTGGCTGCTATATTACTTTCACAGGGTACTCCGGCAAACAAAGTCGCTCAGAAGATCTATGACACCTCCACTAAAAATGTTGTTGGTGATCCTAAAGGATCCAATAATCGCCTACTATACGTCGATTAATCACGTTACCGTATTAAACCAATCAGAAAATTAATATTTATAATAATAAAAAAAAAGCGACCATGGACAGCATGTGAACCAAAACGCGATTAAGTGTATATTGGGTCATGTAAAAATGTGTTGATTTTCCTTTTTTTTTCAAACAGAGGTTTTCAGACTTAAAAACAAAATGTTCATCTATCAGACAAAAACTGCATCGTACTTCAACAAGTCAATAAATGATGCAACAAAATCTTTCTAAGCTCTTCTAAAAACTTCACTACCCTAGCTTTCTAAGCTCTCCAAATAGAGGATATAGTTGAAATAAGTGTGAATCAGATATTTGTGCGTTTTTCTGAGAGAGAGGACACACTTTTTATATGACCTTATAATACCTGTATAAATATTTTGGAAATGTATTAAAAATTACTTATAAATAGTAATTATAATAGTGTATGTGCAAAAAACGCAAGTATTGAAAAATTAAAAAGAGTAAGTTATCCTCACAAGAAAGAAAACTATGACTTAATTTTAATATAAGTGCAAGTAGAATTTGGTATTGTACTATTATAGTGTATTGATGAATAAAAGTGACGACGTAGGCCTACCACAAAAGGGAAAAATAATGTATTTGAATTGCTAATTTGAATCTCTAGATGCACCTTAGGGGTATGGCGTCTTTTTCAGAAGGGAATGATAATTGAAAGAAACCATCACCGAAAATTTTTTTTTTTCGCATTCACGTGAAGTGCTCCAAAATGGTATTGAATTGTGGCGTCGGGTGGCCGAGTGGTAAGGCCAAAGAGGCACAGAGGAGCCACTCCTCGTCCAGGGGTTCGTGGTTAAGCCAAGTCTCCTTGGATAAAGATTTGAAACCGGTGGTCGAATGTGCACATCTGGCTCGTGTGAACTTTAAAGAACCCATTGCATCCCTCGGAAGAGTAGGGGGCTACATTTCATTCAGCTCCTGTCGTGTGGAACAATGTGATAATTAAGCTACTGAGCACCTCCCAGTGCCGCAATACTACTCTATGTATACTGGTACGGTACCATATTCATGGGTGAACCTAGACGACAAATCTTCCCCAGACTTGTTTCTCTCATTAGACCAACGTACTCTACCGTTCATGGTCACAGGGCACATGCACTGTAAAATGCTTCTGGTTTTTAGTTGCATCAACCCATTAAATAATCTCCAGGGTGACTGAGATTTGTAACTAATTGTTATGGTGTTTAATATTCGTTTAGACAAAAGCTTAACTTGGATTTGGTACTATGGTTTTCTTTTAGTTTCAATTTATTAAGTTCATTACTTGGATTACATGCATGTATGCACTGCCAAAGCTATCGTACACTTTTATTGTTGGTGGATAAGAAAATTGTTGGTTCCAAAATATTTAAATTCGTTGTAATAAAATTTGTAATCATTGCTGACTGTTACGAAGACTGAATCATGAAGAAATTTATACTGGGAGTTTTTATCACCGTTATGGTGATACTTTATACGACACCTTGCCAGGCCTGCAGAAGGCCAGAGCCTGATCCTGTAACCGAACCAACAAAACCAACACGAGGACCATCAGAAAGAACACTATGGCCAAAGCCACCAAGAACAATAATATGGCCACAGCCACCAGAAGAAACAAAATCACCACCGCCACCAGATGGTACAGGACCACCACCGCTACCATAATTTTGGGCGGTAGATGAATGGCAGCATCTTATACCTCAGCTAAGAACTACGGTACCAAACAATATAGCATTTATTTACTATCAATTTCTCCCTGAAGTCAGTGCTGATGGGCATTACCGTAGGCCTACCTACGCAGCAAAATAAAATTAAATATGTTAAGAAAGCTCATTTAACCAGATCTCCCGGAGGAATTCCTTTCTACCCCTGCAGCAATGTGAATCGAATTATGCCAGAGGTTGATGAGAATATGCTAGATCAAATGATGAAATAATATGCTAGATCATTATGCCAAATTTTGATTGAAGAGATACAAGTACCAGTGGCGTACCCCTTCCTCCCAAAATACTCGCAGCTCCCCACCCCCATCCCCACCAAGTCACTCCAAAAAGTAATTAAAATCCCCTCATATCACATTATATTGCGAGCAGCGCCCCTCATCTAATTAGCTATCTCCCTCTTCACCTTCGCACCCCACCCCATCATCCCCCATTTCAAGACTCTTATATTATAGGGCACTGACGGGTACAAAGCAAATTTAGGCCTAGGTGAGGATAGGGGAGGGGAATGCTAACTTTTAATATGAAATCGTTCAATATAGCGTACAAACCCCTTTTTATTTTTAAAACAACTTGATCAGAAGTCTACAAAAAAAGAGGAATTGTTATAACCCCTAGAATTTCAGTGATGGAACGAAAGTTCAAGGCTCTAGCAGGCCGGAAAAGGCACTCTCAAACAAAAATTTAATGTCATTTTAATTTTTCCCGACATTGCTTTTAATTTTCAAAAATTTAGGTGGAGATAATTTGATTGTCTAATAAAACGCAAAGGCACCAAGGCCATGGTAAGGGTTCAGGGGTGAAGCCTGCTCCATTTTCAGGATTTTAGAAATTCTAATATTCGATTTAATAGAGACACGGTGTATCAACAAATGCAATACAAAAGAGAAAGTTTTAATATTTAGCATACAAAGCTAATAGTGAATTGACAGAACAAAAAGAACTCGGAGAATCGTGCCACCGAAGTCTATTTCGCTCTACTATATTTTGTTCCATTCACTATATTTTGTAATACGTCAATAGCATTTGTAGTTAATTTTAAAACGTTGTCCCCATACCTTTAATACGGTAAAACATCTTTGTATTTGTATAGCATTTGTTGATACAGAATGTCTATGAAATCGGATATTAGAATATTAAGTTTCAAAATCAAGTATACTGTACACAGTGGCGTATCTAGGGGTGCGCAAGGGGGGGGGGGCTCCAAAAATTTCTCGCTGCCCCCACCCCAAAACAAATCACGGTCAAGTACTTAAAAAAATCACCTTATTTTGCGAATTAGCGCCCCTCTACTGACCATCAATCCCCCAGTTCACCTTCGTGCCCCCCCCCCAGCACCCCGTTTTAAGAATTCTAGATACGACACTGAGTATACACAGCTACCGAATTTACAGAACAAAAAGAAGTTCGTAAAAAATCGTACCACCAAATTCCTTTTCGCTGTGTTTTGTTTTATTCTTTTTTTTTTTTTTGTAATGCGTCAATAGTATTTGTACCTAATTTTAAAACGTTGTCTCCATTCATTAATTAATAAATCGTTGTATTTGTATAGCATTTGTTGATACACAATCAGGCGCGGATCCAGACCTTCGCTCAGTTTACCCAGGTGATCAGGTCAGGGTGAGAAATAAAACAAAAAAATGCTGACCATTTTTCAAGCAATTATACTTGCTTTCCTTGACACTTATTTTGAACAATAAATCCACACTAACCTATATCTTACACTTTTACACTAAATGTACTTTAAACCCTACCAGAGAGTTACATTCCCATTACATTATGGTCTTCCATTTCTATAGCGCATGATACAGTGCATGACAAACGTTACGTAACCACTACTAATTCGGAGTCACTCAGCTCAGTCGTACATGTGTCTATGTTGGCATTGACACAATGTGTTTTTAACATTGTTCTGAAGTAATAACCTATCAGAGATTCACATGAACAACAAAACGAATGAAATATATTTGGCTTAACTATTGTTTTCAGCAACAATGGTGTATCCAGGACTTAAGGAAGGGGGAATGCTGATGAAATGGGAGTCCATACCACGTCAGCGAACATCGTGGTTGGCGGGGACACGAAAATGTCATACCTCTGGATGCCCAGAAATGGAACTTAAATTATTTTCTAATTCTTTTTATTTTTGATGAATTGAGTAAAAAAAGACGAATTAATTAACCCGAAAATGGCACTTCCATACTTACAATTCTAAAAACTACAATCAGGTGAGAAAATTTTGAGAATCTACCTGAGCCCCACCATGGTTTTGGGAACACTCTTTGGCAGTCAACTCGCCCCTAGAAAACCCGCCCATGGAAACTTGCCCCATAAAAAAATGCACACTTCCTAGACCATGCAGTCTTCAAAATAAAAATTGTAACCTTTGGTAATTAACACATTTTCCACATACATAGAAATTTTTGAAACTTTATTAAAAAAAAACCTAAACCATAATTCACCACTATAGACACTTTTTGACAAAAATGAAAA
>NW_022749602.1:32223-35200 GCF_011630105.1 Anneissia japonica
TTGACTCGCATAAATAATTTTGTTCGAAGAACATTTATATGCAGTTGTACTTCGCAGCACTTCACTTGCAATTTGCAATTTCTAGTCTACATACTAGTAGACTCTAAAATCGATTAAATAAGCCTTTAAAACCCCTAAATCGTCAACATTTTCGGGGACTTCGCCCTCTGGACCAACTTTGGAAACCTTTTAATCGAAGCTCGACTACGCCCACTTTGCTTTCGTCGGGGAAGCTGACCCCTCGTCGGGGGCATCGCCCCCCCCCCCACCCCTGTCGTACAAATCCCAGCTCCACCATGGTGAGCAAATTTTGGGGGAAAATGGCCCCTCAGACCCTCGGAAATAGCAAATTCATACTTTTGAAAAATCATGCCTTCACTTTAGAGGTTTAAGTAATCATAGTTATCCGTATACTTTGTGGTAATGACAGTTTGGCCTACTCCAACCACAAATCTTATATTAATTGTTATAACAATATAATTATTTTTTTCTTAAACAGGATTATTATCTTCTACAATACTTTTACTAAGGTATTCCAGAAGAGATGTTCATCAGGTGAAGATCTAAGAAACGTCCATTAAAGGTGCTGTTAACACTACAGGGTCAAACAATCGTTTACAAGTCACGTCAAATCACGTGATCTGACATGATCAAACTACACTCAGAAATCTACAATATAATTAAATATTGCCCTATTGAAAAATAAAATTAAGTCAATATAGCAAAAAGGTGACGGGAAACAGTAATGATAACTACATTATTTTGTAATGCACTCAATTTATGATTTATTAATCATCGTTATATCCTAATTAATACTGAATAAAGACATGCCTGGGCATAGGTATGGTGTACAACATGAATAGAGGACTCGAGCGTAAAAATGTATGACACGAGTCACAAACACGGTACGGGCATTTAAATATAATACAGAGACTTCCAATTTTATGGATTTTATTATGTATTTGGATAATAAAAAATAATGTTGAATATATATACTCTGAATGTTGAATTTGGTTGCTGCGTTTCAATCTGAGAGATATAAATATTATGTTTTTACTTTTTCGCTAGTAGAGCATTAGACAATTGCCACAAGTTTCGAATTTATTGATTTTTCCTAATGTTAGATAATTTGGGAGAGCGCCACCAAGGTCTGTTTACGTTGAAAAACTTGTTACCGTAAATGCTCGAATAAGCGCCGCTCTCGAATAAGCGCCGCATCAAACACTTAAAATTCTTTTTGTTTTGTTTTGTTTTTTGTTTTGTTTTTTTTTTGTCGAGTGAATAATCGCCTGTGTGCAATGAAACACTTTAATAAACAGGGTAATAAATACAATGTATACCCAGCGTTCAAATGAATAAATAACACAATGAAGACACATAGGCCTACATATCTCTATAAACGATTTTTTACGATGATGTAAGGTCTATGACAGGCCTACTGAACTATGGGAATACGTGAGATTGGTAACAATAGGAACAATGGAAAGCGCCACGCTCTCGAAAAGGCGCAGCACTGAAGCCTCCCACAAAAGTATAAGTGCCGCAACATGAAATTGCCATTTCTCTGTAACGCTTTGGTCTATTGAAATAATTTTTATGCATGATCGCTCAGAACACATACATTTATGTTTGCTCTAATACAAATGTTTCTATGAGAAGTACTCGGAGAATTGTGCCGCCGAATTCCATTTTGCTGTATTTTTTTTTTTTCATTCACTGTATTTTGTAATATGTCAGCATTTTGAAGCCCTACTTAATTTTAAAACGTTGTCTCTATTCCTTTAATAATACATCTTTGTATTTGTATATCATTTGTTGATACACAATGCCTCTATGAAATCGGCGTATGGGTGCACGGGGGGGGGGGGCGCACGGCCCTCCAAACATTACTCGCACCCCCCCCAACCAAAAAAACCACGGTCAAGTACTTAAAAATCACCTTATTTAGCGAATTAGCGCCCCTCAACTGATCATCGAGCCCCCACTTCACCTTCGCGCCCCCACCAGCACCCCCCCCCCCCAATGTCATTACTCCTAGATAACAGACAATTGATGATCAACATTATTATTTTTTAATATCAATCAAGTGCTGTTGAAACATAGAAGGAAAACCTCAGACCATTCTTCAGGAAAAAATGCTTGAAGGCATTTTTTAAGGAAATTAGTTTTCTAACAGCGGCCAAAATAACTTTAAAATGATTGCTTTATGAAGTCAATCCCCTTGTCATTAAATCTGGATAGGGTTATAGGAAGCCTTTCTCGCAGTAGGATAGTGCAGGTCTATAATTTTCATTTGTGTTCACCAACATTGTATGGATTAAAAAGGGATAGGTTCGTTGTGTAGGCCAAGCAACAACAGATTCTTTGCAGTTTCAAAAACGCTTTCTTTAAATAAGAGCATGATTATACTGCACAAACTAGGTCACAATTTATCAAAACATAGTCCATTATCGGAAAAGTTGCTACCAGCCATTGGTCATCTGTCAAAACACCATACCACTGCATGAACTGAAATGAACATTAACACATTCCATTTTACACAAGAATGTCACTACCACAGCATAGTATATCTGTGCAAAGCCTACAGTACGGTACTTAAAAAAATTGATTGAATTCTACCTAAAATGACACCAATGTCAATTCTGTAAAAAAAAAATAAGTGGGGTGCCGATTCGCCCTTGAATTATCGTAACATGACATTTGAAAAATTGTATAGTGAAGGTTCTTTGACGGATTCTTCTAGTATCAGTTGGTACCAAGATACAGTTCAAGAAATGTAACAGGTGTCAAAATGTGATTGATGGCCATGTCAAGCAGAAGTACTGTACATAATATAGGCCATGTTTTAGATTGAGAAACTAGTTTAGAAAAATTTAAAAAGAAGAAAGGAAGGAGAGTATGATTGAGTTGAAAGGGATAGGTACAGGTTAGAGACAAATGTTAGGGAGCCTCGCAAAATAAAGCAACGCGTATACCC
>NW_022749602.1:35518-39796 GCF_011630105.1 Anneissia japonica
GTTTGTTCTGACAACAAAAGTTTTCATCTTGGCTTGGGCTCGGGCCCTATGGAGATTTTGTTCTTACCCCGAAATTTTTTTCATCTTGGTCCGGGCCCCCCATTAGACCCGGGCCCCGGGGCAGCGACCTCCTCTGACTCCCCTCCCCCTCTTGACGCCAACGTACTACTAAATAGATGACGGACCGATTTTGGCTTATGTGGACTACATTTGGCAGGTAATTTTAAAGCCAAATGAAAATCGGTCAGACCGATTTTGGCACCGCACCACATTTTTCCTGACAAATCTGACCCCTCGTCGGGGGAATCGCCCCCCCCCCTCACCCCTCGTACAAATCCTGGCGCCACCTCTGAATTGAATGTTCCCAAACTGTTTTAAATTTGTATGGATGGCTTAAAACGTTTAGTTGTTAACCTGCAGAACCGCATATACCCCTATCAACTCCAGGGGAGGATACAAGATTTAAATTTTGTGGGGGTTAGAGTCCACAGCCACTAAAATTAAAAGACTCCTCTGGATGTCCAGAAATAGCAGCTGACGATCCAGTGGTGGGTTGTAGGGAACATACGTCCCACTGGTTGGGGCTGAGGTGCGCGAATTTTGAAAAATGGTACTGGAATTAGCAGTTGACAACCCGTAGAGAAGCCTATGCCTCCAGGGACACGGAAAATACAAACCACACTCACCTCAGCTCCACCATGGTGAGCAAATTTTGGGGGGAAATGGCCCCTCAGACCCTCGGAAATAGCAAATTCATACTTTTGAAAAATCATGCCTTCACTTTAGAGGTTTAAGTAATCATAGTTATCCGTATACTTTGTGGTAATGACAGTTTGGCCTACTCCAACCACAAATCTTATATTAATTGTTATAACAATAAAATTATTTTTTTCTTAAACAGGATTATTGTCTTCTACAATACTTTTACTAAGGTATTCCAGAAGAGAAGATGTTCCTCAGGTGAAGATCTAAGAAACGTCCATTAAAGGTGCTGTTAATACTACAGGATCCAACAATCGTTTACAAGTCCTAATCACGTGATCTGACATGATCAAACACTCAGAAAATTACAATATAATTAAATATTGCCCTATTGAAAAATAAAATTAAGTCAATATAGCAAAAAGGTGAGGGAAACAGTAATGATAACTACATTATTTTGTAATGTACTCAGTTTATGATTTATTAATCATCGTTATATCCTAATTAATACTGAATAAAGACATGCCTGGGCATAGGTATGGTATACAACATGAATAGAGGACTCGAGCGTAAAAATGTATGACACGAGTCACAAACACGGTACGGGCATTTAAATTTAATACAGAGACTTCCAATTTTATGGATTTTACTATGTATTTGGATAATAAAAAATAATGTTGAATATATATACTCTGAATGTTGAATTTGGTTGCTGCGTTTCAATCTGAGAGTTATAAATATTATGTTTTTACTTTTTCGCTAGTAGAGCATTAGACAATTGCCACAAGTTTCGAATTTATTGATTTTTCCTAATGTTAGATAATTTGGGAGAGCGCCACCAATGTCTGTTTACGTCGAAAAACTTGTTACCGTAAATGCTCGAATAAGCGCCGCTCTCGAATAAGCGCCGCATCAAACATTTAAAAAAAAAATTGTTTTTTTTTGTTTTGTTTTTTTTTTGTTTTTTTTTGTCGAGTGAATAATCGCATGTGTGCAATGAAACACTTTAATAAACAGGGCAATAAATACAATGTATACCCAGCGTTCAAATGAATAAATAACACAATGAAGACACATAGGCCTACATATCTCTATAAACGATTTTTTACGATGATGTAAGGTCTATGATAGGCCTACTGAACTATGGGAATACGTGAGATTGGTAACAATAGGAACAATGGAAAGCGCCACGCTCTCGAATAGGCGCAGCACTGAAGCCTCCAACAAATGTATAAGTGCCGCAACATGAAATTGCCATATCTCTGTAATGCTTTGGTCTATTGAAATAATTTTTATGCATGATCGCTCAGAACACATACATTTATATTTGCTCTAATACAAATGTTTCTATGAGAAGTACTCGGAGAATTGTGCCGCCGAATTCCATTTTGCTGTATTTTTTTTTTCATTCACTGTATTTTGTAATATGTCAGCATTTTGAAGCCCTACTTAATTTTAAAACGTTGTCTCTATTCCTTTAATAATACATCTTTGTATTTGTATATCATTTGTTGATACACAATGCCTCTATGAAATCGGCGTATGGGTGCACGGGGGGAGGGCGCACGGCCCTCCAAACATTACTCGCACCCCTAACCAAAAAAAACCACGGTCAAGTACTTAAAAATCACCTTATTTAGCGAATTAGCGCCCCTCAACTGACTATCGAGCCCCCACTTCACCTTCGCGCCCCCACCAGCACCCCCCCCCCCCAATGTCATTACTCCTAGATAACAGACAATTGATGATCAACATTATTATTTTTTAATATCAATCAAGTGCTGTTGAAACATAGAAGGAAAACCTCAGACCATTCTTCAGGAAAAAATGCTTGAAGGCATTTTTTAAGGAAATTAGTTTTCTAACAGCGGCCAAAATAACTTTAAAATGATTGCTTTATGAAGTCAATCCCCTTGTCATTAAATCTGGATAGGGTTATAGGAAGCCTTTCTCGCAGTAGGATAGTGCAGGTCTATAATTTTCATTTGTGTTCACCAACATTGTATGGATTAAAAAGGGATAGGTTCGTTGTGTAGGCCAAGCAACAACAGATTCTTTGCAGTTTCAAAAACGCTTTCTTTAAATAAGAGCATGATTATACTGCACAAACTAGGTCACAATTTATCAAAACATAGTCCATTATCGGAAAAGTTGCTACCAGCCATTGGTCATCTGTCAAAACACTTTTTTTTGTGCATCATGATGATCATAAACTTTTTGTCCTGTCACGCCAAAATTGGTCAGGGCCAAAAAAAGGTCCGGCGGACAGATTTTATCCGCCAAAGTCGGTCTGCCGGACTACTATTGGCCGCTAAATTCGGTCCACCGGGTCGATTTTAGCCGATAAAATCGGTCCCCCTTGGATATTGGTCCGTCGGCCGCTTGTAACACGTCTACTGCCCGTAGAATATGATTGTTTCTCCCGTGGAGTGGAGGGAAGTAATTTGTGCTTCTCCCACACTTGAAAAATCTTTTGCAGTCGGACAGAAAATAATTGAGTCGTATTTAGCTTTTGTGGAAGGGGATGCATCATTTTCGGCGGCCGTGCTTGGCCTAGGTTTGGGCCTAAAATGAAACACAAGACTGATTTGTGAGTTTTAAATATTCTATGTTATTGTGTGGGGTATTAGGTCATACAATAGTTGTTCTATTCATTAAAATAAAGGTGTCAATAATTTCTTTGAAATGATTGCTCATGTGTTTCGTCGCGGCGGTAAGCAAGCACACAACCTGAACCAAAACAAAACAAGGTAAAAAATAAACTAAAGCGGACCAACACAATTTACGATCATTTAACTTCTTTTCAAACTTTTACACCAAAGATCGAAAGTAACATACTAATATTTGTGGCTGTACAGTATACTCAACTGCACACAAAACGAATGAAAAAATATTATATAATAAAATATGAGATATTTATCTATCATTTGATTAAAAACAAATATGAACGCTAAAAAAATACAGGTTATAACCAGTGGCGTCGAGAGCCAGTAAGGGCCCCGGGGCAACACCTCACATGCCCCCTCCCCTTCACTTGGGACCCCCACTCGGCCCTCCCCAAATTAAGTCTCCTCCTAAGACCCTATTTGTCCAAACCCACATACATGAATATGATTCGAAAGTATAATACATACTCCAAGTATTGAAATACACGCCATCGTGTTGGGATTCAATATTTCGACATTAATTATGTCATAATCAGGAATGAAAAATTATCCATATTAGCAAGCTTATATGCACTAGTACCAAAAGTTTTTAAGCAATCAAAACATTACCTCTAGTAGGTGACATAGCAGTGATTTAAACAAAAGATCAAAGCATTCTTACTCTGATGATCAAAGATACCTACAAAAACAAAGAAAGCTCTTTTGAAGCTCTAAGCCCATTGTTAAGCAAAGGGTGTAGTCTACGTATAGCGAACGCTTCTTTAAACAATAGGAGAGACCAGTTTCGGGAGCTGTCAATAATGCTAGTACTAGAAAATATTAAACCTAATTTATTACTTACATTAGAGACGACATTATCATTTTCAAGTATACCCTGTAATCCTAAAACATATTGGAATGCCTCACAGTT
>NW_022749603.1:0-1011 GCF_011630105.1 Anneissia japonica
CTATGGTATTTGACTACAACACACAAATCAACAATCTTTCCCGCTGCATCAAACGTGACTTTTCTCTCATTCAAGACAATCTCTCCTCTGTGGAAGCATTCAGAGATCCCCCTGTCTTGGCTAGAAGACAGCCCCCAACCTTAAATCTCTTCTTACTTCTTCTCAGCTTCGTCCCACCCATCCTCAACTCGGTAATCGTCCTTGTGGCAATGCCCGTTGTGCTATATGTGACATTCTTCTCACTGATCGTCTTATCCAAATTCCGAACACTAGTATCACTATCCAACCCACTCCTCTCACATGCAACAGCCATAACCTCATCTATTTCATATGGTGTACGGTTTGTGATGGGGTATGTTATGTCGGGGAGACAGGTTGCGCCTTTAGAAGCAGGTGTAATAATCATAAGTCATCGATTAAAAACAAATATAATTTACCGATTGCTAAACATTTTAATCAAAAGCGCCATGATAGTAACTGTATGAAATTCATTTTAGTTGCTAGCGGGTTTAAAACCCTCAGTGAAAGGCGTTGTGCTGAGCTGAGATGGATACTTAAACTTAAAACACATAAGTCAGGTGCTAATAAAGACCTTGGATTCATATCTGACTTCACTTTCGCTAATAAATAAATATATATTTTTGTCCATCCGATATATTTTCATCCATCTAGTCTATTTATCTCTCCTATTTCAGTTTTTTTTTTTTTTATTATACTCACTTTATCTATTTCCTTGTTTACCATTCATTAGTTTTGCCACTCTGACCAGTTATTTATGCCAATTTGCTTATGTCAGACTTAAGGCCTCCTTATAAACTATTGCTAGTAATAAGACTGTGTAACCTATTGTTTATAGATCTGGTGATTAATCACACATTGTATATTCTTATGTATTCTTTTAAGTTTCTGATTGATACTCATGCGCTCAGGTAACAGGTAACAGGAGTTGGCGAAAATTTCGCAAATAAAATATTTCTATGTCTCCTCAAGTCAAAGTATCGTAGCAGTTTA
>NW_022749604.1:0-1152 GCF_011630105.1 Anneissia japonica
TTTTTTTTTAATGTCAGTGCAATATTTTACCTTTCTCTATCCTTTGGAAATCGATATAAATTATGACCCTGTTTGTAAAATGTGTTGCAATTTACTGCACAGCAACGCCCTCCAATACCGTACGTCGCCATAGCGCATCGCGGTGTACACTTTTTTTAATTGAGAATTGATAATAAAAGACGCGCGACGACTTGGTAACGAAAGTTTGGCAGAAGTTTTTTTAGATCCAACTTTAGGGGGCGTCCCATTGTTTGTATTCCCACCATGCATTTCGGTGGAACACTTTTTTGTGTGGAGAAGACTATCTTGTATTTGTAGTATCTTTGCTGTAACAGAAACGGCGATCGACCGTCGTTCTTTTCTCCTCTCTGGCTAGCCTGGGTTCCATGCCCTAATGTTAGGTTAATCACTCTTTATTGTACTTAGTGCGCGCCATACCTAATTTAAATGGCGTCCCATACTCGATTTCTTTTTTTCGAATTAGGAACTTTCTCGTTGGTGGCGCTGTCCAGAATGAGAAAAATAATAAAAAATAGAGACTTGTATCAAGTCGGGTGACAGACGATCGGGCACACGAGACGATCGGGCACAGACCATCGGGCCCGTTTTTGGACGATCGGGCCCACTTTTCAAAAGTGGGCCCGATCGTCGAAAAACGGGCCCGATCGTCTGGAAAACGGGCCCGATCGTCCTGGACCCGATCGTCTCGTGGGCCCGATCGTCTTTAGGGAAAACTGAATATTGGGCCCGATCGTCTGCTGACAAAATCGAAAATTTCCAAATCCATTTTGGCTTGCCTAGGTCAATTTCGGCCGCGCCCCGTCAAATGACAAAATGTATGGAGCGCCGCGTTGTTACTCCGCGAGTTCTTGGCATGCAGAATCGAAAATTTCCAAAACGTTTTCGTCAATTTCGGCAGTCGAATGACTATTACACCAGGGAGGAGTTAATTCACCCTCTTTCGATTATACCAAATATATATTGGTGCATTCTGTCCTGTGGAACCATGTTTTGAGCCTTCCATATGCTATATATTTTGTTATTCTCATGTTTTTCTTAATAGCTTGACAAAGGTTGATAACCGAAAACGTTTGCTTACTTGAATAAAATTATATATCTGGCAACTTATTACATCTCTTCGGAGTTTTTGTT
>NW_022749605.1:0-985 GCF_011630105.1 Anneissia japonica
CACTGAGCCAATATCGATCGACGTTTCGAATTAGTTGTGTCTGTACATGAAATAACATCGATTTTCCCCCCTTTTTTTTCCCAGTGTAATTTATTAGCTGAATGGGTTAGACATGACCGGCAAGATGCTGTTTTTTTTTAACCTAGTAGTTACCCAATGTTTAATATTACTAGAGTATAGGTGGGCATTTATTATAGATTAATTTTAGGTGTATTTTAACTATTGTATTTAGAGCATGGGTCACTCACTACCTTATGTTTAGTTCCCAAACTGAGATGTGATGATTAGGCCTATATGGTAGGTCTACATGAACATAAACCTATGATCCAACCAATTCACCCTTTTCCCCTTCAACTTCTTGGACTTCGCTCCCAAGCCTTTCATTCCAACAGATTTTTATGAAAGAAAACAAAAAAAAAAATCCCACAATATTATCAAGAAACTCTTTCCGCCTGAAATATCCCCAGGAGCCAAAACTACCGGGCAGCTATATTTTTTAGTGTACATCAGGATTTTTTTTTTCTTCATAAATACGCCACTCATTTAGCCACTTTTTTGAGCAGTTTTAAATACTGAGAAAATATTAAACAGTTTCAAATTTGTCTTTGTTAAAATAGATTTAAATACTGTGAAGGCTATTGTTTTTTTTACATAGGCTTTCACAAAAGCAACACAAACAAAATGCGATATTTACAATTACGTTTTAAATTACCTAGGCTAGGCTCAGGGTTGTCGCTACGCAGGTCCTATCAAGCATCCAAGAGAAAAAGTTTAGAAAAACAGGCAACTCTCAGCTTTAGAAGGCCGATTGGAACGGAGTTGAATAGTTGACAACAAAAAAAATATGTGAAGTAAATAAATAAATAAACGGAAAACTTTTATATAAAAAGGTAGGCCTACAGTATGTGATTGTTTTTGGTTTTTTTTAAAGAGATGGGCGATGTGCAGGAATTGCACGACAGCATAGGCCTACTAGTACTAATAG
>NW_022749606.1:0-662 GCF_011630105.1 Anneissia japonica
ATTGTTTACTATATGCTTATGATTTGAAATTGATTAGATTAATATCTCATATGCACGATTCACGCATTTTACAAGATGATCTACATAAACTTAATTCATGGTGCAATACTTGGCATATGGAACTTAGTTTAAGTAAATGTAAAGTTTTAAATATTTGTATTAAAAAGAACAAAATTTTATTTCCATACAGTATTTGCTGTCTCTTATACACATCTAGATGTGTATAATAATTATCGACTCTAAGCTTAATTTTAACGAACATATTAAACATTATATATTTTAAAGCTAATAGGATGTTAGGACTCGTCAAGCGGAATTGCAGGCATATTAATAATGTAAATACCCATATCTCTCTCCATTTGATTCCTTAGTTAGACCGCAAGTTGAAACTTGTACAGTTATTTTTAACAGCATCAGTTGAATAAACACAAGCCTCTAAAATTGACATTATTCAACACCGCTTTGTTAAATTTGTTTCAAGGGTATGTAATGTTCCAAAAAGTTCTATTAATCTAAGTTCCTTCACTTAAAAGTCGACATAATTTCCTGGATATAACATTTTTATTTAAATGTGTTAATGGTATCTATGGTAATTATTTAACATCTTTATTTTGTATATCTGTTAAACCTCGTAGGTGCCGTAATACCTTTATTGAATTTTT
>NW_022749607.1:0-668 GCF_011630105.1 Anneissia japonica
TCGCTCCCCCAGGAATTGAAAAAAGAGCATGATTATGTAATTGATAATGTGGAATAGAAAGGGGGAAAAACCTCAAAATTTCCATCTTAGGTTGCATACACATATTAAAAAAAATATATATATATATCTAAAAGTTTACTGCAGTAAGCCACTGGCGTTAAGAAATCTTTACTAACTAAACTAATTTGTTGAGAATAAAAAAAAAAAAAAATTGGAACACGTAATCACGTTTTGGAACATGTAAGCTAGTCGACTGATGTAAAGAAATAGAATTGAAAATAACACAAAAAATAGACTTAAAGTATATAAGTTAACAAAAGCCTGACTTTCATTAATATGTCTGCAATGCCTACAGAGAAAACAGAGTAATTTGTTACACTTAAAAACAATAAAATCATCATGATTTACAAAAAGTTAAAGAACGGTAAATGAAAACGCCAAGATCCTTGAGAACTAAAACTTCTTTTAAGTAAGATGCTGTTAATTTTATATTTATCAGTATTTTCTTTTAATTTATTACATCAATTTTTACTAAAGTGTTCAAGATGCAATGACATTCATCGATACGGTAAACCAAAATGCTTTCTAGAGTGATCAAAGATTAGGTGTTTTTAAACATTCACCGTTATAATGTGCATATAATGGTTTTCCTTATTTCATTATTATAA
>NW_022749608.1:0-753 GCF_011630105.1 Anneissia japonica
TTATCAACCTAGCATGTTGCAACAAAGAACAAAATTTGGGTTAATATGATCATTCATTTTAAGGAATTATACAGTATCATTAGAATAAAATGTTATTAGTAACAATATCTGGAATAACAAAACATTTCATAAATTATATACTTAGTCTGTTTAAATAGTATATTATACTACGTAATATCACTGCATTGTTTGGTGAAATGTGTATGAGTGTTAAATAATATTTGTTATTGCTGTATCTTTTGAAAGCATTTGGAACTCAAATTTCATGTGAACCTACTTGGACACTGACAATAAATATCTTATATTCTTGTGTATGGATTGTTATGGTTTCTAGATTTAGGTCAGATGATATATACTCTATGGTTATGATGAAATAAATGGTATGAATTGCTTATAATTATGTATAACTAATTAATAAAATACATAGCTTGAAAAATACGCAACATGTTTCGAATGATGTCATCTTCTCCAGTATATAATTAAGGGGTCGTTCACATTTATTAATATTTTCACAAGTGTACAAAGAGTATTTTTTTTGGTACCCCATCCCTCTCCTCTGAAAGTGTACATAAGCAAATGTTATTTTTGAAAAACCATTCTCCATGTTTTTTTTTTGTAAAGTCAAATGTTTTGGTTACATGAAAATGAAAACCAATGGTTGCATTTTAATTGGTCATGAAAATCTAATATTTTAAATATTGCATGACATTTTCAATCAACATTTTCATGCATATGTACAGATTTATCTACCCC
>NW_022749609.1:0-4135 GCF_011630105.1 Anneissia japonica
TTTCTGGCTCATATCAATCGCTTTAGTGATGTTGATGCAGGGCATTCACTTATCCGGTAGTGCGCTTATCACAACCAATATTTGCAATGTGTTAATATTCTGTTATATTTTATCTGCTGTCTGCTATGGGAAACATATTTCTAGGCTGCATTTCCTCCCCTAAAATTTTATCCTGCCTCTCACTTGCCCGCACCACCGCTAAACACTATGACATCACTGAAAATGTACTGTATGTATACATAATAAGGTACATATTTTTATACTGTTTGAATGGAAGAATTACTGTAGTATTTAAAAAGCTTTGGAGAGTATCAGTAAAAGAGACAGATTTATCTAGTGATTATTAACAATGATTTGTACAGGCACAAAATAACATTTTCTAGTTATAGAAAATAAAAATATTGTTACTGCATTATTGGTGAATAAATGGCTTGCATGGTGTTTAGACTTAGTGCTATATGTGTCAATATGTGTATCATCATGTTTTGAGTCTTTAATTGATTTACTGTACATGATGCCTTCAAACTTGATGCCTTCAAACTTGATGTTTATCTACTGTATCTAGTGTATACGTGTAACTATATCAAATTATCTATGACATAGAGAACGTTAGAAATTGGGTTGGGGATGGTTATGGTGCTAGCTGGTAGAATGTGTTTTTTAGCTACTTATAATATTCCTCAGCAACTTTACAGCGAGGACATGTTTGGTGGCAAGTTTTTCCTAGCAGAAAAGAGAAAAATTATGCCACCAATGAGCGATTAAATTTGAAGAGTATATCAAGAGATGACCATTGTTGAAGATGGAAACAAGAAAGTGGACACTAAATAAATTTGTGGGTTTGGCACTCACTGAGTTCAATAAATTTATTATATTTTATAGAATTCACTCAAAATAATAATATGGTTTTATTAATCACACATTATAAACTGGTATGGTCGCTACTGTAAAACACTGTCCTATTTCTCTTGGATTTGACAAGTGGAAAAGCAGTACAGTATTTCCTCAATGCTGATTGGAGCTAGACCATGTAACTTCATCCAATATTAAGCAGTCATATAAAAGTCAAGTGGTCAATCGTTTCTTTTCATTGCCTGGTAGTGATTTTTTATCTTTGGACTCCATTGATATCACCTTAAAAGACTGAAAATACTCAACAATGTTCTGAGTGTCAATCGGATTCAGTGAGTATTCCTGAGCTAATCTTTCGACCGGCCACTCGTTTCTGTTTCTCTGGTGCTTTGCAAGTAACTCCAGTGCCTGCTGTACCGTTAACCGTCCTTTGGGTACGTTTTCAATGTTTTCCCACAGCTCGGTCTGCTCGGGTTTTTGCTGTCGATCAGTTGGCATCAGCCTTGAACCAACCTCCTTTGACTTTTCAAACTACAATAAACCAATAATAAACACATAATTAATTTCTATAGCAGCTTATATTTTATGGGAGCCCTATCTGTGTTTACTAATATAATTTTTTATTTTTTTCTCGGTCCGCAACAAAAGTGCTATGAGGCCGCATGTGGCCTGTGGGTCACACTCTGCTCACCTTTGCAATAAATAGTAACTTAAAATCACTGCCATTGGGGGCTTGTCAATGGGATGACAAGCCTCAAATACTGGAAAATAATAAGTGCAAGCTATTCAACACCCCACAAAATGGTAACAGAAAATTTAAATTACTATGGATTTGCTAAATTTATGGATTTGCTACAGAAAAACCTTTGAGAGGATCTTGTTTTAAAAATTCAATAAATTATTGAAAATAAAAAATTGATATTTATTTAACACATACTGTACCTCTGGGTCATAGCCAGATGAATCAACGTTTATTCCCTGCAGCATGTTCAACAAATTTACATCTTTCTTTTGAAGAGTTTCTATTGGAGGTAACTTGGAATCTACATAAGAAACAAAATAATACTGCTTGTGGTAAAATATGGTAAACACTAGTTTATTCATGTAAACAGATCACACTGGTAATTAGGCCTGTGTGTGTACCACTGAAGTATCATTAAGTCGGTCTCACAAATTACGATTTAGAAGAGGCTTGGCGCAGCGGGAACGATTTGTTTTCCCAACCTCAAGGTCGGGGGTTTCAATCCATCGCTGTGCATTTCACTTGTGTTCTTGAGCAAGGCACTTTATCTGCATTGCTTCTCTACACCCAGGAGTATAAATGGGTACCTTGTTGGGTTGCCTTTTGCCACACAATAACCAGGGAAAAGAACAGGCCTATGATTTACCAATCTCAGCTTAGCAAATGTCTTAAGTCAAAAAAGTTAAGATGTCCCTATGCAAATGTCTTAGCTGATTTATCAAACTATCTTAGCTTAAAAATCGTCTTAGAAGGCACATGCGTACAATCAGCTTTAATTTTAAGCAAATTTTAAGCTAATTAATATTTATATCTTTGACTTAAGCAAAAAAATGGACTTAAGACGAATTTAAGCTGATTTATAGTTTGATAAATCCAGCCCCTGCACTTTATCTCAAGGAAGAGGTGCATATAAATATCTATACCAGTACCAGATTATGCTTACGATAAGCTGCGCTACAAAATACTGTAGAGGGAATTTTTTTTTACAGATGGAGGGTCTACTACCTCAGTACCACCATGGTTTGTGCTGAAGGTAAGAAATTTTGTGATTATGGCAGCTGTAGATGGCAGGAAATAGCACTCTTAGACTCAAAATTTGAGTAGAATTTTCCTTTTTTTTCTTAATTTTGAAAAGTTTGGGGGGAGGGGAGGGGCCTCGGGCCGGCAGGGCCCCCTCTTGAATCCGCCTATGATTACAGTATCTCACACCTTCCCCAACTCCCACACACCGGACTATTTTAGATTGGGCATGTTATAAGATTAAATATGTCATAAGAAAAAAAAAGTTGGAACATGTGAGACTGACTTCAGACAAGCAGGCTAAACTAACCTTTCTGTGTGTCAAGGCTCCCAGGGTGTTTTGGGGCAGCTTTTGGTTTTCGATCCAATACCCGATGCGCTCGGTTCTCAACATTATAATTTTGAACACCTCTTCGCAGTATATTCCCCATGCTTTACTTAAAGCAAGGCTTAGTTCACTCTCGAATTCAAATTCTGCAATGAAAATAAGATAATAAATTAAGGCTTTGGTATTACTGTATATAACAAAACAGTTTGAAAATTGTCAGCTAAGTTTAAACACAATTTTGTAAAATTTTTGACCGCACACTATGATATATGATATTTCTTAGCACACTGACTGGAATGTGGCTTGAAAGCTACACCGATTCAGGGCATGTGATCTTACAAAAACGAGACTCTATGATTGGATTGTTTGCAGGTTTTTGGTAGCTTGTCTTGACCACTATCTCTGTTCATTGTTGGTTTGTTCACCCCAAGTCACATGTTCGCCATACAGTATTGTAAAGTTCATTTTCTGAAATGCACGGACGGATTTCTAGGCCAAATTTTTGCGTGGAGGATACATTCTCCCTGTAGACCTTACTTTTTACAGTAGTGTGGCCCCTGCCCTGACTGTGTGTGAGAGTGTTGTTGGACCCCTTGTCGGCAATTTCTGAAGTCTGGATTGCGGGGACACCCATTTTTTTAATATATCACTCAGGCAAATACTAAACAAAGACCAACGTTAACTTTCGACAAGTTTTTACTGGACTTCTAGGCTGGGGCCTAGGCCTATAGCCTAAGTAATATGCAGGTTAGGCGGCCCTACACAAACTAGCCTAGGCATAAGTCAAAATGTACTAGGCCTAGCCTAGCTTGGCCTAGGTAGGTAGGCTAGGCCTACATTCTTACTAGGCCTAGGCCTACATCAATAATAAGGCCTAGCTTTAGAGTCTGGGTGTCTAATCTGTGTAATTTAACCCCCAAATAGGCTTAGACTGTAAGTAATCCAACTAAAAAAGGTCGAGGCCCAGGCTAATAGCTACAGTGGTGACCTTCGTTATAAACCATTCCTACTCGGACGGTGCCGGCCGTGAGCGAACCCCTTCTCGATGTTTTTATACCGGGCGAGACTACGAGCAGCACCAAAAACATTGAGGGCGCCAGACTGATATATTGCGTTATCAGCTCATAAATTTTCCAACAATCATCATCTTTATTGTCATTTGTTTTCATTAGTCATCATCTTTGTTTGTCATT
>NW_022749610.1:0-1037 GCF_011630105.1 Anneissia japonica
ATTGCTACCATGCTGTGTGCATTTTCTAATAAGAACAACATTACTTCATAGTTTTGAACAAATAGATGTAATATAACATACTTAAATGTATATATTATTTTAGTAGATTTAGTCCCAAGGACGATACATTTTTGTATAAAAATGTAAGTAAATTATAAAGTAACTGATTTATAATAATATTATGATAACTAAATAAAGTACCCAAAGAATAATAAAAAAAGATATTCCTTTCTTTTACGTTTGTTCTTCTATGAACTGATGATGGTTAATGTTTTGAAAGATGTTTTCGGAATTGAAAGTTACAATTATATTCGTCGAGACTAGGATAACTAGATGCAAGGGTCTCTACTGAAACCTCGTTTTAATATCAATCAATAACCGCAGGTTACAATACATGAATAAGGCATAGAGTTTGCAATGGTTATTGTTGGTTACATGAAAACTGCAATGAATAAGAAACAGTTTAAAACTATTATGAAATGTGTAGCTAACGAACTGACGACTTATATATGTTTCTATTATTAAAAAACGATAATCTAAGTTATGATATATATCTCTTTGCATCCATGAATTCTTTGTCTCGAAAAAATAACAAACTATTACAATAGGCCTACACCTATGTCAAACAAATTGCTCGTCCTCCTGAGCTGTTGTCGTTTCCTCCTCGATACGCACTTTGACCTAAACAGTTATAGAGGGCGCTAACCCTGATAACACTACATTTACATGGCTCCCTAAATTCAATGGTAGTGCAGCATAACTACATCACTGTCAATTAAGTCAAACGTTCCTGTATTTTTAATTTTTTCAAATTTTTTTAACTTAAAAACTGCAAAAGAACATGATCAAGCATTGTAATGCAAAATACAACTAAGCATAATACTCATCATATAGTTAAACAATAAACCTTTTTATAGTCAAATGAGATTCACAGCTTAATTTGTATTAGTTTGATTAAGGCTCGTTGATGGCGATATCCCTGATTTCGACGTCAGTGGTCAGCCAAACCAACTTTTGAACTGGTCTTTCCATAAACC
>NW_022749611.1:0-1080 GCF_011630105.1 Anneissia japonica
TAATTGGCAAAAAATGGGATGAAGTAAGAAACATTATCAGAGCCGCTCCTGAACTCGTAAATGAGTACATGGTATGTAATGTATACAGTACTCAAATATAGTTCAACATCATTTAATTCAAAGAATAATTACAACAAATTGTAATATTAATTATATTATTATTAAAAGCACCTTTCTTGCTAATGTAAGCTCATCATGCAATGTCACCATTAAAGACATTATTAGGGCAAACTAAGAATGACGCTGAAACAATAACTAATAAATGTATAGCTTATATGTATTATTGTGCCAAGGAAAACATAAACATCTTTAAAAACCTTTTTTTTTAAATTAACACAAACATATATATATCAACCTGAACATATAAATTAATGTATTTAAAAATGTTTACAGATAATTTTACAGCAAAAATGATAGAAACACAAAGTCACAGGAATTGTGTATTATTTGTATTGTAATTATCAAGTCAAGTTAAAAATAGCAGGGTACAGACTTAATAACTTCATAATTGTTATGCTCAAATTAATAATTTGTATATTACTACAAAATTAGCAAATTTATTTCAATTATTTTTTAAATGATTTGTTTGTCATTTTTAGAGGGCTATACATCTTTAAGGACTAGGCGTACATAGTACACTGATACCACTAGTTTAAAAATCAGTTATTTCTTATCATTACCACAGTGTGCTTACTAGCATACCGGTCAAAAGATACTTGGTAGCGTTGTTTAATCCTATCAAATAGTGTTACACATTCCTTATTATTTCTCACAAAAGGTTAATTAATTCAGTCAATAATGTATTTACAATAGAAAGTTAATGGCAATGGGTGTAGTATTTGAATTATTGATTATCGATTGTGTGAGCTCTTCTAGCACCAAAAATCTCTGAAATTGCTCTGACAACAAAATATTTAAGTCTAGCGCCCTCATTAGTGTAAAATCTACCTATTTTAAGAACCTCATTAAGATACTTGATATTGCTTATTAGCGACACTGCTTATAGTCTAAATATTGTTGTTTAAAACTATTATGTTAGATTTGATTATTCAATACTATTCTTTTGTATAACTTAAATGC
>NW_022749612.1:0-1010 GCF_011630105.1 Anneissia japonica
CACCCTTGCATATGCTGAATATAATTATCATGATGCTGCTGCTTGATACATTGTGTGTAAACGCAGTACATGACTTTGAACTCACAGTGGGGATTCCCCTGCTTCAGCCATCATTCAGATCATTTTGGCCTGAGATAGATCCACAGGCCACAGGTCTAGCAGCTCTATGAGAAAAATATTTGGCCTGGAAAAGGGTGACCCCAGCCGAGGGGGGAGGGGAATCGTCCGACCCCGCTCTGACTACGGGCCTGAATAAAGAAGAACATGAGTCAATAATAATTTGTTTATAATGTTAAAACAGGTAAGATAGGTGTACTGGTACAGAATACGTTAAAAATGGTTTATACATTACATGCTAAAAATGTTGTGATGGTTGCAGACATTCCTATTCGTCACGTATTGACTTTTAGTGATTAACATGGTCACTTTAATATACTTTATTCCATTATATTTAGTGAATATACACACGTTTGCATCAGCCGCACTCTCTGAAGTGGTACCGTCGTTCCACTTACCTCTACATAATACTCTGCTGCCCCTTTTGCTGTACTGTACTAGCGTAATTTGAATAATGAATTCTTAGTGCGGCTTTTGTAGCGTAACAAGTCCTCGTCCAATATTGTGTAGATTCGTAAAATTGTTTTTTTATGATATCATAATAGACATGAAGGAACTCAAAATATGCCAATAATAATAAGACATTTAAAAGAATGGTGCTACGATATATTTCTTCCAGAGCTGTGCACGCGTCTGGACAGTAAATGGATACAAAGCACCAACACATAATGGAAAGGCATACTCCATTTAGTCCACGTCAAGCCCCATAGCATAGGGACTAGGAGTAAAAACGAACAGGCACATATTAAAAGTAAACTCCAAAAAGAGGCAATATGAGTTGTTTAAAGTATAAATCGTTTAATGAGATATAGACATAGACCTGCTTTTTGGTATGACATAATAATATTTCCCTAATTTGTAATATAAACAAAATTAATTATTAAATACCACTC
>NW_022749613.1:0-1077 GCF_011630105.1 Anneissia japonica
ACTACTCAAGGGAAACCTAATGCTACCTCGACTGAAAGTGCCAGTCGAATGCGCTATAAAGCGCCTGTTAACAAGTCTAATTTGCTAATAGGATGGGAATTTCCATTTCTATATCCTGTTTCTCTGTGTATACATCTTGGGTGAAAACGAACAATAATTTACAAAACGTTAATGTTAGAATCATGTATCGGCGTCAAAATTCCTCACATTCGGTCTCATTAAGTGATGTGCTTGCAATTCTTTGCCCACGAAAGTCGATGAGTTTAAGAGACCTGGTAATGTCACTGCGAGAAAAAGGCTACAATATCAATGAGGCTGCACTCGAGAAATTACTACACACGTTCCCTACAAAAGTGAGTGTAACCAAGGGTGGCAGGAGCACAACGTGCGAGTATTGTTTTGATATCAAAGTGTGTATGAAACATTACGACAATGTGTCTGGCACATGTATACTTGGATCGAGCTGCAAAAGTATTCATATCTGCACATTTTTCTTGAGTGGTGAGTATCATAATCAGTGACGTGCTACATACAACATAGTGTGACCAGTGATGTGAATCAAATTATTCTAGAAAAAAAAAAATCAATAAGCGCCCCCATGTGTAGGGGAAGAAGATCTCTTCGTATCTCTGAAAAGAAAAACGCTTTAAGAATAAATGAATATTGTGCAGCAAACCCATGGGTGGGGCCAGTATTTGCCCGACGGAAGTAGAGGTTCTAGTGTCCCCGACGGGGAGGGGTGGCTGAAGTCCGCGACGAGAGCAAAGTGGGCGTCGTCGGCAGTCGCTCAAAATCTTTCGAAAGCGGTCCAGGGGGCGAAGCCCCGAAAAGTTTAGGGGTTCCAAAGGCTTATTTAATCGATTTTTGTTCACTGTGTATAAAATACATATACTTTTTGTTCTCCCCGACGAATTGTGGTTTTTTGCCCGACTGACAGTCACTGCAGGTTCGATTCACACAATGCAACTGATAACATTTCTTTTCGTTGAAGGGCTAAGGTTGATACTATTTTAACATCATATTTTTCTTTGAGCATCATTATATATCATTGTTGTTTTCCAGTATTTTGCCTTTTCC
>NW_022749614.1:0-930 GCF_011630105.1 Anneissia japonica
AAAATGCTCGGGGTTGCTCGCAAGCTTATCGAAGCTGATCGTACAGGGTCATGGCAAACGCATATGAGCATACTCTAATGCGTTCTCTGAAGAGTACAGGTGGATTAACCAGAGGAAGTGGCATGACTGAACACCAAAGAGCTGTTTGGACAATGTCTGCTCCCATATCTTCAGCGTATAACTATGCCATGCAGGACTTCACTAATAAAGTGTACACAAGAAGTGTGCAACACAAAGAGGCAACTGTCTCGCGTATGAAAAGGGACAGGGTAGACTTGGAAAAACTTTCAACCAAGCTTGCAGAACATTCTCCCTTCTCAGAGGAGTCGACAATGAGAAATATTATCACAGGAATGAATGCTGATGAAGACGTAAATGTTGAAGAACTTTTTACCATAGGTGATGAAACAGTTAAAAATGTGGAAGGACAGTCGGTCTTTTCCATATTCATACAGACGCAAGAATAAGGCCAAGACGCTAGCATCAGCTCGTGCCATCAAGGTGTCAGAGGATCAAACCATTGATCCAGCTCTCCTGTTTCAATCTGGGGATCTCTGCCTAGATGAGGTAATGAAATACGAACTGTCACCATATCCCCCATCTTTGTTTGAAGCAAAGCATATTTTGCGTAAGCCTAAAAAGGCACAACTTCTGAATGCACTACAAAACCACGTCACATCATCAGACGCTGCAGTACATCGTTCCATCCCCAAAACGGATCATTATGTTCTTGATGGAGGATCTCTTATCCACAGATTAAAATGGAGAGAAGGGAACACATATACTTCAATTGCAGATACCTACGCATCTTTTACGCTCAAACTATATGGCCAGGCCACCATAGTATTTGACGAATACAATGGAAGGCCAAGTACAAAAGACAATGCACATCAACGACGAAAAACTCGAGTTACAAATAAGGTCAATATA
>NW_022749615.1:0-819 GCF_011630105.1 Anneissia japonica
TATATATATATATATATACATACACACACATACATACATATACACACACATACACACACATACATACACACACACATACATATACACACATGCACACATACATACATACATAAATACACATACATACACATACACAATATACACACCCATCATATAAAAGTCACACACAGGTATAATCAAGAAAAGCTTAAAGTTAGAACGGTTGAAAACCCAAATTGAACATAGAAAATACAATATCAAAAAGAATTAAAAAATGTTGTTCTTTCTTGAGTCCGTGGTTCATAAATAAATAATAACAATAATAATAAACACAAAAACAAATATCATGCTTGCTAATGTCTGACGTGTCGCTTTCGTCTGTCTGGAAGTCGACCGCTCAAAAAATAAAAGCTCAACAATAGACCGAATCGGCGACTCCGGCTAGCTATCACCGGTCACGTGAGGTACAAAATGTAAACAGAGCACCTAACCATAGTGAGCTCAGTTTGAACACAGTGTATTGGGAGAGTTATGTTTTTTTTTTTTAATTGACCTAAAGGCTACACTGTTAGTATTGCCTTGACTAGGGCCCGGACCAAGTAGGGAGTATGCCTCGAGCATCTCTGTTGTCGAGTAGGCATTAAGTAGAAAATAGCCTTTAACAGTATATTTATTGCTCAACCGAACTTGCCTGGGAAACAGGCTGGAAATAATAGACCTGGTTGGTATGGTTCAATATATCCTAACTTAAAGCCCCATTCCCGGCAAAATTTCGCTAAAAATGACTTTTTTTAGAAAATAGGCATTTGCATTACTCCAATTATTATAAATCATGGAAAA
>NW_022749616.1:0-654 GCF_011630105.1 Anneissia japonica
TTGAAAAAGGAATACAATCTAATAACTTCTAACTTTATATAATTTGTTGACTTAATAATCTCTATGATAATTAATTTAAAAAAGTGATAATTCACTTTTTTTTTTAAGTAAGGATTATTGCAGCCTCTCTGATTATGATTGTTTCTAAATTAATTATGTTTAAGTAAACCTGCTGTACATAAGCTGACAATCTTCAAAACTTACAGGTAGGGCCTACAGCATATAATTGTAAAACTTTTAGAGAAAATAAAATATTGTCAAGTAATAAAAGGGGAATTATACAGTATTTTGTCTGTAAGGGTGAAATTTTCATTTTCAATTTTTAATATAAATTTTGGCTAATTCTCAAAGAAGATATATCAAAGTTAGATGAAAAAAACTTTCTTCATTTTTTTGATGGATATTGTTTGAGTTATTTGATATTAAATATTAAAAATGGATCAAAAAAAATTTGGGATCATGGACAGAACATTAAAAAATGCTAAATATTTCTTAAACAGTAAATCTGATAACAAAATTTTGGTGCAGACACAGTTACCTTGTATTTTCTCTATTACAATATCATGTGTTTGGTTGAAATTTGTTATTATTAATTTCATAATAATTTTTTGTTTAACCTGCCTAAAATATAATATTTCAAAAACAAATTGTCAT
>NW_022749617.1:0-611 GCF_011630105.1 Anneissia japonica
TACAGGTACTTGTTCATATCAACAATACGCAATTAATTCGCTGGTGTTAGGCCTGTTCGAGGGTCATCTGAACAAAACGGCAGTCTTCTTCTGTCTAAAGCATCCTAGTTAGTGCCGTAGTAAAACGGTTGGATTATTGTTCAAAACCGGTGTTTGTAAAAAATGTACTCGCACAGCAGAGTGGTCAGTGGAGTTAGAGGAAATCCCAACCAGACAAGCGCGCGTTGATATGAAACGTCATCAATCACAGAGCTTCAGGATAATTATGCTATATGCCGAGATTAACAATGAGTGGAAATACCACTCACATGTCTACTGTCATACTACGTTGAAAACACGGGTTCTCGTCCGATCACCGAATTTAAGCAACGTCAGGCCCGGTTAGTACTTGGATGGGTGACCGCTTGGGAATACCGGGTGTTGTAGACTTTTTACATTTTTCCCCCAAATTCTAAAGTAGGGGTGCGTGAGAGTCCACACGACCTCGGGCCCACATAGTTGGGGCTGAGGTGCAAACATATTGAGAATATGGACCTCTAAGTGCCTGGAAATTGCACTCTCATACCTTAAAAATCATACAGGTACTTGTTCATATCAACAATACGCAATTA
>NW_022749618.1:0-703 GCF_011630105.1 Anneissia japonica
TTTAGTTAAAAATGGTTTCACTATTATTAACTCAAGTAATTGTATTTTGATCAATGTATAATAATAACTTGTTTAACTTAAACCAATCTGAAACTTTAGCTAATTCAATGTTCATAGTTTCAAATATATCTTTTTAGTTCCTAAGCATACAATGCAATAGGGACTCTTGCAACCACATTTTGCGTGTGTGTGTGTGTATATGTGTGTGTGGACATTAAGAGTGAAATTGCACATGCATCAGAAAAGTTTTCCGACATTTTGTTTTTACCTCGCGACGTAAAATTCCTCAGTAGTAGTTCAGTCAACTTCTTTCGGGTTTTTGCTTTTTATTAGCACCCCCAGTTGCTTGATAAGATTAAAAATAATAAGCTACTTCGATATCTCTAGAGGGCGCCACATGTCATAAGGTCAATCGGGACGACTTTTCACCCGCGAGATGAGACAACAGGCTAGGCTGCTGCATGCTGCTGGAGGTGTGTATAATAGCACCTCCTGCCAGGGGCGGCGGGGAGATAGCTAAGCGTTTATTTAGGCCTATACCTAATGTGTAAATATAGTATTCATTTTCCGAATATTCAAATGCAAAGAATTAATTTTTCAAGGTAAACCACCACAACACAAAATCCACCCAACCTCATATTGCCTGAAAATAAAACATGCATCATGCATAGGAATGTTGATACCCGCAGGGTTCTGGTTTACA
>NW_022749619.1:0-991 GCF_011630105.1 Anneissia japonica
GTAGACGGACGAGGAGTACACTCGTGACCGTGTCCTCCGTCCGGTTCACAGGTTCGGCCTCTCTGAAATTTCTGGAAGCTGGATTTCGAAAAAAAATTCTGAAAGCTAGACTTAGAAAAAATTTTGAAATTTCTGAACTTAGACAATTTGTCAAAATCTGGATTTAGAAAAAATTCAGAAAGCTTGAAAATCGGAAAAAATGTGTCCGCGTCATGACGAAGGACGTCGAGTGTCCGCGAACCCTCGACTGATGTCGAGTACACGTCTCTAATTAGACTTCGAAAATTTTTTTTTGGAAATCGGAAAGAAATTGTGTCCGCGTTCTGACGACGTACGTCGAGTACACCTACGACTCCGCGAACAGCCGACGGTCGTCGAGTACACGGACGAGTCCGCGAATCTCCGACGGACGTCGAGTATACGGACGCGTCCGCGGATCTCCGAAGGACGTCGAGTACACTGTCACGTTCGCGAATCTCCGACGGACGTCGAGTACACTGTCACGTTCGCGAATATCCAACGAACGTCGAGTACACGGACGCGTCCGCGATCTCCGTCGGTCGTCGAGTACACGGAGGAGTCCGCGATCTCCGTCGGTCGTCGAGTACACGGACGAGTCTGCGAATCTCCAACGAACGTCGAGTACACGGAGGTGTTCAGACCCTCCAAGGCACGTTGAATAGACCGACGTGGAGTACACGGACGTACGTTGACTGCACGCTCGTGACCACGACCCGCCGACCTACGTCGAGTACGCGGACGTGCCCGCGATCTCCAACGAACATCGAGTACAAAGAGGTGTTCGAGACGCGCTCACGACTCGACGAGACCGTCGTTTTGTACACCCTTCTTGATGACCGACTTCGCGTACGCCGTCGTGTACACGACCGAGGTCCCCTACACCGTCGTGCGGATCGAAGACTGTTCGGTTTGGAAGGGACTTGTCAGCCGACAAGGTTGTAGTGTTTGTGATGTATTTTTGACTAAAATA
>NW_022749620.1:0-1667 GCF_011630105.1 Anneissia japonica
TTTAGTTAAGTAGATTTATGACTGTTTCCTTTTACCATCGCAGTGACGACTTATACCTGGCAGCGGCTACCCTACAATGGGATGAAGTAAGACTCCTTATTAGAGCCGCGCCTGAACTCGTAAATGAGAAATTGGTATGTAATGTATACAGTATTCAATTATAGTTCAACATCATTTAATTCAAAAGATAATTACAGCAAATTATAATATTATTAATAAAAACACAATTTCTTGCAAATGTAAGCTCATCATGCATAGTCACCATAAACGAAATTATTAGGGCAAACTAAGAATGACACTGAAACAAAAACGAAGAAATATGTAATTGAATTAATATGTATTATTGTCCCATGCAAAACACCATCACAATCATAAACAACTTTTTTTAAATTAATACAAAAATGATCTACCTGAACATGTAAATTAGTGTATTACAATAATGTTTAAAGATTTTTTACAGCGAAAATTATAAAACAGGAAGTGTTTATTATTTTTATTGTTATTATATAGTCCAGTCCGGTATAAAAATCAGGTTACAAATTTTATTAAATTTAATAATTTCTATGCTCAAATTTATAATTTGTATGTTACTGAAAAATTATCAAATTGATTTCAAATTATTTTTTTAATGATTTGTTTATCATTTTCAGAGGGCTATACTTCGTTATGGACTAGGCGTACATAGTACACTGATACAACTTGTTTAAAAATCAAAGTTATTCGTTATAATTAGCGTGAGCTTATCATGCATAGCTAGGCCTGCTGGTCAAAAGATATTTGGTAGCATTCTTTAAACCTATCAAATAATGTTTCTTATTCGTTATTATTCCAAAATAGAAGTTAATCAATTCAGTCAATAATGTATTTACAATAGAAAGTAAATGGCAATGGGTGTAACTGTTGAATTATTGTTTGAACTTTGATTGCGTGCGCTCTCCTAGCACCTAACTGACAGCCAAAGATATTAGTCTAGCGCCCTCTTTAGTGTAATATCTTGAAAACTTTATTGAGATAGGCCTACTTGATTATTGACTTTGATAATAATTAGTTATAGTCTAAATAATGTTGTTAATACATATTAAGATTTCGTCATTCAATACTTTTCTTTTGTGTAACTTAAATGCTCCGCCTGGCATATGTTTGCGCTTAATAATGAAATTCATTGCACTTGTTCACTCCTACAGTACTAGAATTTTCTTTGTAAGCATTTTTACACTGAAGACGGCAGTTTTACTACAGAAACATGTTGTACCAGATTTATAATAAAACAGTTTGGCCTATTTTAAAAGGTAGCTTGAAATCGGTTGTGATTAAGAATATTTTTTTAGTTGTAATCATTCAAAATTGTTGTCTAAATCCTGCCCATGGCCATTGCAGATGTCATCAACCAGTGGAAAGGCAAATAGTAAATTGCCTATCAAAATAACGTTATTTTGATTGCCAATTCCTAATATTGTGGTCTAGAAGCACAATTTGGACCACAAGCTATGAAAACTCTCCCCATGAACCATATCAGGGATTTTCTTTTTTATTCCGGGACCCCAACCGAGGATAGTCGGCCCCTTGGTTTGGACACCTCCGTAGGACTTGATTGTCGAACCACTTGTTGGCAAACTTGTGGAGCTACAATTTTCATCAACTTTGTGCTTTTTTGTTTTAGGTTTAGT
>NW_022749621.1:0-996 GCF_011630105.1 Anneissia japonica
CAAAGAAGACGAACTTAGAAAAATTCCATATATATTTATTACTACAAAATTGTTTCGTATGGACAGCTGTCAAAAGCTACCCACACTCATCTAGTACAAATACATAGTGCTACGTATTTGTACCTGATGAGTTTATTTTACTAAATTTATCAGAGTAAATACAATCTAATAACATCTGTATTTATTTATTTATTTATTTATTTAGTTATGTAAATATATTAAATATTATAGTACATTTAATAAGTAATAATACAACCTAATAATAGAAATACGTTCACTTATTTCTTTATTGTATTAACTAGGGGCATAATTTATTAGGTTGTTTATTACTAAATTCACTCATAGAATAGAGCATCATAATTTCTGTTGTATTTCTTTAAGTATCACACATTTACTTAAATAAATACAACCTGGTTAGGTTGTATTTATTTAAGTAAATATAATCTAATAATTAGGCCTAGTAGGCTGTATTTATTTAATGTACTGTACTATATAGTATAGTATGATACTTTAATAATAAATGCAACCCAATAGATCAGTTTGTAGTACATTTAATAACCTAATAAATCAGCAAATTATTTAAGTAAATACAATCTAATCATTAGGTCTCATTATTATTAGGCAATCATTGTATTTATTTAATTTCATGTACTATATAATACTTTAAGTATGTTGTACATTTGTTATTTGTTGTATTTGGATGGTTTTTCCTCCGGGTGGTTATTGTCCTTGGTGGTTTATGTTTGATTTCCTCCTTAATAACAACGTAATAAATCAGCTTATTTATATATAAATATTAATTCATAATACTTACAATAAGATTTGTGAATTAAGTTGAATTCATTCAGTCATTCATTCTCATGGTATATTTATTCAAAAATTCAAAAATTACAATTCTCATGGTATATTTATTCAAAAATTCAAAAATTACAATAGGGTCATTCCGTGCCAACTCAACAAATGGGATGGCTGGGTACCGTCTCAGATTTTCTTGAA
>NW_022749622.1:0-228 GCF_011630105.1 Anneissia japonica
GGCATACGTCTATAAAGGATTAATGATAATGAACAAATAAACAGTGATAAGGGTGAACAATGAATAAGCAAGTGTTGGACTGTGGGAAAGTATTACTATAGTCAATGCATGGGGGAATTAATTCATCCATGGTTAATGGATAAGCTAAACATAAGGCATAACTAAAATCAAGAACAGGAAGCGGCTATGAAAAAAAAAAAAAAAAAAAAAAAAAAAAAAAAAGCCCAC
>NW_022749622.1:236-803 GCF_011630105.1 Anneissia japonica
TACAAAGCAATATTGTAAATTAAATAAATGTGGGTATATAAAAGTATTGAAAGGCAAATAAAACATAGTAGTAATGATGGGAGCAAGAAGCCAAAATGATATAGGCCTATGTAGTATTGTATAAGGCAATATATATATATATATATATATAATTATATATATATATATAATTATGTATATATATATATTGTTTCGAGGATGACAATGATAAATACAAAAGTTGAAGTATTGTTTGGAACATAATTTATTAAACATGAATAAACATCAAAGTTACTGAACTACAAGTTGCTAAAACTTAAGTGGCCTTTCAAGAAACAAAGAATGGGCGGTACTGTACTTGATGAGAAATAAACAAATGTAGTAAACAGTGTACTGATTATAAAGCTTGAGTTGTTATCTTTAAATGAATGTGTGATCGCTGGTAAAGCCAGTGTTTTAATATTATGCACATAGTAAACAATTTGTAATAAGAAATGAGATGAGATAGTATGTATATAGGCCTATATATATGTATGTATATATAATATATATATATATATAACGGAAATAAACTATGGAACGTATCGC
>NW_022749623.1:0-2383 GCF_011630105.1 Anneissia japonica
CTCTGTTTGTAAGCTTAGTTAGGCCATCTTTAGACTATTGCTGCACTGTATGGGGAGGTCGTTACTTATCCCACGATGCCTTACTTAACAAATGTATAAAAAGAGCTGCTAGGATAGTTTTAAAATGCAATTTTCTTACCCCATCTGCAGATATGTTTGCACAACTTAGTTGGCTTTCGTTTTCCGAAAGGGCTACGTATAAAAAAGCTATACTTGTTTATAAATGCATTAACCGATTAACACCTTTATACATGACAAACCTTTTCACACCGTATTTGCAAGCTCATGAAACGAGACAGTCAACTATTATGAAGTTGAAGGTTCCTTTTTCGAAAAGCGAAAGTTATTCCACGAGTTTTAAAGTGACCGGGGCGAATATATGGAATGACTTAGATATTGATTTGAGAACTGCGACTTCTCTAAACATATTTAAATACAAATTGTACGAGGCACTGATTAAGAAAATATAATCGGTTACGACCATGTGCTTTAAATGCAGGGCCCCAATGGAAATCAGTGTTTTAACTGTTTGGGCTACCCTGGGTAAACAAATGTAAATAAATAAATAAATAAATAGGGTGTGCTAGTCTGGAGTTCACATAAGCTACCCACACCCTTCCCTCCCTCGGTTACCGTGAACGAAGGGATCACTCGTCTTGTGTGTGTGATGTGTTTTTCGTGAATACAGAAGGCTACCCTATAAAACATACATTCAAAAAGTAAACATTAAATGGTAGGGTAATTAGGTCCTCTTTCAAAAACCACCCCCACCCCCACCCATTTCGGTGTCGGGGCCAAAAAAAGAGTCCCCTTAAAAGTGGTGTTCCCTGACGGACACTAACCAAAAACGTAAAATTGTCATGTTTTCGTATAATGATGACATATATTTTTTATAATTTTATTTTGATTGACCTAAGAACGAGTTACAGTTTAATTATAACTAATTTATTATAACAATATTTAGCAATGCAAAAAGTAATTCTTTTAAGATACGAAATTAACACTATGTAATTAAACTATAAAACTTGTGTATGTTCCCGATATTGTTTCTTTATTCGAGTGCAATATGTTAATTACTAAATACGCCTTTTCTTAATATTGTGCTTTCTATTGGATGCACAAGATAGAATACTAATAATAGATGTTACCAACTTAGAAATCAGGGTACAGGCTGGCCTGGTTAGATTATAATCCTATATCAAAATACACAAAACAAGAAATTTCCACCATATGGTCAAAATTGACAAGTTTTTTTATACGAAGTAACACATGCACTATGCTGGCATTCAATGACCATTCTAAGGATGGAACAAATTCTGGTTTGATGTTAAGTTTATTGCTCAAAAGGTGTCAAAATATAAATGTGTATGTTTTTATTTATTTTGTGACTACTGTGTTGTTTTGACACTCAAAAAGTTTCCCCGTCCCCTTAATAGGGGTGTCCCCTTATAGGGGTTGGCTCTAGTGTTAAAAGTTATATTTCCCCTCTTTTCACGGAAAGGTGTCCCCTTAATAGGTGTGTCCCCTGAACAGGGGTGTCCCAAACAAGGGGTTCTACATGTATCCGCTGCAGGATAGGGCTATGTACGATATACAGTACATTTATTTTATTTATTTTATAGATTGCCAGCAGGCGAAGCCTCAGCTTACACAGTGGAATTTTAATAAACTTTAATCTAACAACTAATAGTACTTTGTATTTGCAGTCTGACAGTAAATGTAATGTATTAAAATTAAGTTAATATCAAAGTAAAATCAATCACTTGTATTTTTTTTTATTGATTCCAATACAAGGCCCATAGTCTGCACATGACAAATACTACTGTCTGCCAAAAGATACAAGGTTTGGCGAAGGCTTTCCTCGATGCTGGCATCATATAAAATTTAAATACTGTAAATAAGTGAGGTATCCTGGTAGGTCTATCCAGGATCTATGATATAGCTATGGGGAGCAAATAATAAACGAAATTGGAGGGGGTGGCGGGGGTTGGTGGGGCACCGGGCCCACTGGATGTTTTATTCTTCAAATTTTACAAGTTGGAAATTATTTTAAATGTTTAGGTCTATTTATGAATGGGCCCCTGATAGCATTGGGCCCGTAGCTAGGCCACTGCAAATTACAAATTTCTTTTTCGTCTTAAGCACAATTTTCTTGAATTTTTAATATCATTATCTATTATCATTGTCACCATCATTATCTACGTCATCGAAAATAATCGTTTGTAAAGAAATGATTACTGTATGTTATTTATTCACGTTAACCTGTACAAATTGTATTTAAAACACTGTTTCTCAAAGTGTTTTTATTACACACATGGTATGGTAATTCTCTCTATTAATCGCCGCGGCGCTTATTCGAGAGGGGCGCACGCGCATGTACACC
>NW_022749624.1:0-1328 GCF_011630105.1 Anneissia japonica
CTTTATTATATCTTCACAGGTTGGTCGAGAATCGCTGGACTGACGGAAGACTGTTAGGACAGGGTTCCCCTAGCTCTTTTTGCGTGAGAGCTTGGGCATATATCGGACATGGTCCCCTCGCTCTTTTGCGTGAGAGCTTGGGCATATTACTCGGACAGGGTCCCCTCGTTCTTTTGCGTAAGAGCTTGGGCACGGGGTCGGGAGGGTCTCAAACGGTCCTTTTCCTTTCCGCTCCTAGTGTCAAGGAAAGCTGACGGCGAGTATTTTTTGACAAGGAAAGCTTACAGCAAGTAGTTCACTGGGGTAGCGACGAACCTTTGAATCCGCAACAAGTAGATTAATCTCTCCTGGAGAGACGAAATCTTGGCCCATCACGATTAGGCAACGAAAGGGTGGGTGCGGATTCGGTTGGGTCTTCGTCGTCCCATCATTCTGGATCCCGCTCGCGGTTTTACGCGAGAAATTTGGGCAATTACTCAGACAGGGTCCCCTCGCTTTTTTGGCGTGAGAGCTTGGGCATATATCGGACAGGGTCCCCTCGCTCTTTTTGCGTGAGAGCTTGGGCATATTACTCGGACAGGGTCTCCTCGCTCTCTTGCGTAAGAGCTTGGGCATATATCGGACAGGGTCCCCTAGCTTTTTTTGCGTGAGAGCTTGGGCATATATCGGACAGGGTCCCCTCGCTTTTTTTGCGTGAGAGCTTGCGCAAATATCGGACAGGGTCCCCTCGCTCTCTTGCGTAAGAGCTTGGGCATATATCGGACAGAGTCCCATCGCTGTTTTGCGTAAGAGCTTGGGCATATATTGGACAGGGTCCCCTCGCTCTATTGCGTGAGAGCTTGGGCATATAGCGAGTGGATTCCGACACCTAGGTCCTTTTCTTCCCCGTTGGGTCTATCCCCCGTCCCCTGGGATCTGCTTGGTCGTAGGTGGTGGACAACTCCGCTGACCTTACGCTGAACACGGTCGAGTGGGTCACAGGATCCTTCCAGGTAGGGTCAATTTCTTTGGAGTGTCCCGGGTATTCGGGTTAGGTTTAATTCGTCCCCCCTGCGATCCGCTAGGCCGTAGGTGGTGGAGAATTCCGCTATCCTTGTGAGCAGATAACGGTCGAATGGGTCAAAGGAAATTTCCAGGTCGGGTCCTACTTTCGAGCGTATTCCGTTCAGCCTTTTGCGTTGGACGGGACGCTCACGTCTTTGGGAAGAGCCAGAGTTGTGTCATTTGGGGTCCGAGGGTCTCTAATTCCCTCCCGCCCCTCCAGAGGAACGTTGCGACCTTGAGGGGACGCAATTCCGGAGGAGGAGCAACGACGGCGTTACGCCTTT
>NW_022749625.1:0-574 GCF_011630105.1 Anneissia japonica
ATTATTAGAAAATCATAATAATTAATCATTCAATATACAATGAGGTATAATAAAATAATACGGGGGAAACAGGACAAGAAACACAAAGCAGAACGACACGGGGAATGCTGGAGTTAAAAATTCATAAATAATTGCAATCAACAAATTACAAACCACAATTCATACTGTATGAAGTAAACCCTATATATTTGGTAATAACACCAGAAAACAACGTCGCAAATATTCAAGAAGTAAATTAACAAATCTAGATCTTATCACGATATTAATTGATCAAATTAAAACACTATATTTAAGCCAAATTTTGCGAAGGTCTATGTCATGCAGTTGCTAACCCTAACCCTAACACGACGTGTAGGATACTGAAACGTGTATATGACCGGGAAACAACGTCGCTAATCCCTAAAAAGTAAATATGCAAAACCAGGTAGTTTATAATGTTATTTAGGTCAACACTTGAGGAGGTTTGGCATACATACCGACTCAACAAATAATATTACATTAAATGAATTGTAAATAAATCGAGGTCGGATTAAAATAAATCACTGCAAATTGGATATACACAGCCTAGATTTTT
>NW_022749627.1:0-1505 GCF_011630105.1 Anneissia japonica
GGAAACCACCTTCCTGCCGCTTACAAAATCTACTCGCGATATCAAATGACCTTGTCGCACCGAGCGCGACAAAGTTGAATTCCTTGTCGCACCTTAAAAAATCAGGTCGCAAATGCGACCAAATAACCCTTAATTTCAAGCCCTGCAGCTACAAAGCCTATTATTTTCTCATCCTCCATTTGCACTCTTTCTAAAAATGCTGGACGTTTTATGGCACTGTATTTTCTATCTTGCCCGTAATGGCTCAACACTGTTTCCAAATCACTTTTATCTGCAGCATGGTTTCCATCCCATCTGCTACTCTAAAATCAAAAGTATTAAACAGCTTTACACCGTCTTCTTGCAGCAAATATAATAGGTTTTTACTTAATTCCTTGACCCTGATGCTTCGTCTAACCTTTTGTTGGCGGCTAGGTATTATCATGAACATCTGTTTCCAACTCGACCATGTTTCCAAATGCGTAGCATGATTCTTATTTAACGGTTGTGGTGGTTTTAATACCGCCATAGTTATTTATTATTATTTCCCTGACGAACTTGACTTCTTGAGCCTTAGTTACTTTCAAAATTTCTGACTTCTGACACCATGTAATAACTACTCAGCAGAGTTGTCCATCATGAATGGAGCTACTTTTATACAGCCAGAGGGCAGCATACATACTAGTGTACCACACATCATTGCACTTACTACATAACTACTCTGCTGCTTCTTTCAATGTACTGTAGAAACGTAATTTGAATAATAAATGCTCACATGTGTGGCTTTCGTAGTGTAACAAGTCCTCGTCCAATATTTATATTATTATTATTTATATTATATACTATATTTCTTTATTCTCACCTCTCACACCTACCATCTTCATTTTATATACAGTACTAATAGATAACACCACACATCTTTAACATTTACCTGTGTGGCTTAAAAATTAATTATAGTGGTCCATTTTCAATTTTCATGAGTCTCTTTAGGTGTTATGGAAAGAATACAAGTTACACACTCTAAGATGAAAAATAGGTGCCACACTATGTAAATTTTTTTCTATTATTATTCATTGCAGCATTAGCAATGACCTCCACCTACTTACACTGCAATTTAGTAACCTTTATAGGCTTACGTGTATATTACTTTTGATGACTGATAATGTATACAATATCGACTACCATAGACATGTATACTGTGTAACATAGTGTTGCAGCAGCTAAGGTTTATCAATAAATAAAATTTCAGGGGCATTTGTTTATCTACAGGCTACCCACTCAATGAAACAATTAAAATATTTTATTTATTGTATAATAGTTATCAAATACTGCACAACTAGCTCGCTGAGATCCCAGGAATTAATAATTGTTTGTATAATTTTGTGTAAATTTGTAGAATGTGAGTATCATAGCTGAACTAGTGATAGCCACTCTGTGTGCAAAATTATGGTGATTGATTGTTAATCTTTATATGTATACCGGTATAATCCCCTCTGCTGCTCTCCTTGTGTTTAGCTAGAGGACTA
>NW_022749628.1:0-818 GCF_011630105.1 Anneissia japonica
CTTCAATAGATTTTTTTTTTTTCAAAATTCATTTTGTTTTTTAAATTGATTTAAAGTTTAATATTAATTTTAACACAGTGGCTTCATCTACTCCGATGTTACGTCAAGTTGTTAATGAGCGCGTTGGTTCCATCACTTCGGAGTAGACATAAGCACGGCCGAATATTGTAAAATTCATCGAAATTCAAACGTTTTTAATTATTATTATACATAAATACATGATAAATTATCGTACAGTTTTAACAATTAATTGTCATAAGTACATTGTAGTTTAATTAGTTCAATTGAATATTATACTTAATATTGTATAACAGTGTGAAATGAAATGAAACAATAATATTACCGACATGATGATATGAACGATTTAGTAACATAAAGAAGAATCAATGTATCTAGGAGTATAAGAAAAATAATGAGTTCATATTTTTTTCACTTATAAACATAGTTATAAACATAATTTATGAGGAGAAACCAAGGAGGCAGAGCCTGTGTTTGTGGTCCCGGATAAATCTTAAATAAATAATATATCTTAGCTACTTAACCAACAAATTAACCAATTAACCAACTAACCTATCAATCTATAAATCACTCGAATAAGAGACAGCGCTATCATCGGCTTGGTATCCGATTAATTTGAGCAAAAGCTATTGATATTTGGTGATATTTTGTACTTTTAAGCTGGTTTTGAATACCTGAGAGGGTTCAATTGATTTTGTAAGTGAAAGGCAATATGTTGGTGAATTTGTAATTTAATGTAGGAGTTGTCTATAAAATGATTAGTATTCTGGAATGGAAATTACTGGAGCATGTCCAGAGCA
>NW_022749629.1:0-728 GCF_011630105.1 Anneissia japonica
GAGTCCCATCACGTCCATACTCACGTCACAGGTCCAGGGTCCCACACGTCCATACTCACGTCACAGGTCCAGGGTCCCATCACGTCCATACTCACGTCACAGGTCCAGGGTCCCATCACGTCCATACTCACGTCACAGGTCCGGGTCTCATGTCGTCTGTAATCACCTCACAGTTCCTTGTCCCCTTACGTCTACTCACGTCACAGGTCCAGGGTCACATCACGTCCATACTAACGTCACAGGTTTAGGTCCCATAACGCCTATACTCACTGCATAGACGTGACAGTCTCTGGTCCCATCACGTCTATAATCACATCACTGGTCCGGTTCTCATTACATCCATGCTCACGTCACAGGTCGGGGGTGGGGTCCATTACGTCGATACTCACGGGTACGTTTTAGTCTCTTAAAAGAACATGGATTACAGACGTAGTGTTCTTTTGCTCGTTATTGAATTAACTGAAAATGTTAAGGATGTCTTCATAATATTATTGATAATAAAGAGATAAGTGAAATAAAGTTATCAATAAATAATTATTCATTCTATTTAAATGTTTTTCAGTTGCTATAAGTTATGTGGTCTGTTTAATTGACAAGAGTCTGCTGCTATTGTGGTGCCTACAATTTTTTTTTAATTTAATTTAGTTTTCTTAGCTATCAATGAGATACCGGGATGCCTATGGAAGGTAAATATATCGGTCTACATGTTCAAGTTTAAACGTAGATAC
>NW_022749630.1:0-4304 GCF_011630105.1 Anneissia japonica
TGTATATATACTTCTAAAAGTCTTGTATCATGCATAGGAACGGTGACGCCTGCAAGGCTCTGGTTATAATTTAATAAATTATGTTAATTATGTAATTTTTTTATTAGATATGAAATAATTAATGACTTTTTTTTTTAAATTCTCAGACTAGAATTTTTAGCTATTTAACAAAGGCAGATGGAGAGGAGTTTCCTGGTAAATTAGCGTGTGACAACGGAGGTCACATGCAGAAGCTAGAAGATGGTACCAACCTCATCTCCCAAATGAGTGATTACTTTGATTTCCTTGTTACCAACTCTGTCACCCAAGAGGGCCTTTGGACTGCCCCTTATCTGGATGCATGGGGGCTGGGTTTAATGGTGACATATGCGATACCTGTTGTTAGCACATCTAGTAAAAAGTGAGTTTGTAGACTACATTGTGGTGATTAGTATTGTATTATAACATTTCCATTGATGAAAACGTTAACAAAAATTTAAATATACCAATGGTGAATATTATGGAATATAAAATACATACTCAAAAAATAAAGAAATATAAGACATTTATCTACCTAATTAATCAGTATTAATTGGGTTTTTCTTGTAGGTTGTTAGGAGTAGTTGGCATCGATGCAACCCTAGATGAGATCGAGAATTTGATCGTTAGTGAGAAGTGGGGATCAGTGTATGCATTCCTCATCAATAAGGAGGGAGAAACCATTTTTCATCCTCTTCTAAAACCCAGTAGTAAAGTGAGGAACAACTTTTATACATTTTTTTGACTATGTAATGTACTGGAGACATCACGCATGTCACCAAGACAAGTTTTATGGTCGAACTCACATAAACTTTTTCCCAGGCCTTTAAGGTCATGTTATTAAGTTTTTCATATCAGGTGATCAAATCTTGATTATGTCTGTTGTTTTCTGTGGTTGATTTATATGGAAATTACTGATAACAGGATTTTAATTATTTCAGTTATCAGATGATCCGATATTTATCACAATATCGAAGTTAGAACAACGTGATGGCAAACCGGAGAATTTCAGTATCGTAGAAAATAACATGAAGGCGGGCAAAAGTGGGTTTACATACATCAAGAATGCTGTCAGGGGAGTACCTAAGGTAATGAATTAATCACATGAGTACCAAAGGTACATAATATGAAGGATAGGGAACGATTTAATAATTTGAAGGATAGGGAGCATATCTTGTTCAAGCTGTCACCTATTCCCTATCCAGGCAATACATGTTACTTTAATTCTGTATACTTTTGCCAAATAATGTTATTCAAGGTAATGAAGTTTATTGAATATACAGTATAATGTATAAAACTGAAGAATATAACAGCAAGGATATAGAGTACTACAGTGCTACGTCACGATACCACCTGATACTACTCCGTTGCTATCGTTGCAAAAAGCGTTCAACAGGACGCTATTTTCCTCACTGACAAACCATTGATCCCAATTTCTAACGTAATTATTAAGATGTTGTATCATACTTTTTCTTTGTAAATTTTAATTGATGATTAAATGTGTGTTTGATAACTAATATAATGCAAGCTTTAGTGTTTTTAGTACATTTTGATGGTAAAATATTAGATTTCAAATGCCTATTACAGAAAGCCTATGAAGTCATTCAGGCGTAATGAACGGTAACCAATGCCTGTTGACAACAGAGTGCGCCACCAGGCATACTCTATGTAATTAGCAATTATGTAAATAAGCCTTCTTCAGACTTTCATGATTTGTCCTTGGTGTTTACACTGAATAAATCCAATCCAATCCAATCAATTCTTAATTAGAGTTTCAGACTCTGGATAAAACATTTTATTGAATTGTTTTTTAGATAGTATATCACATGTTATCATCATAATCATTATTAACATTATTGTTTGTATAGTTATTATTATTACAATAATTAATATTATTCGTTGACCACACCACCTAGTCCTGCAGAATATAACCTTCATACAGTTAATTTCACGGTTTAACCCTCATGTGTGGGGATCAACTCCACACTCTAACTTTCACTTAACAGACTGTAAACGATGATGATGATGATGAAATTTTTATATAAATTTTTGTTGTTTATTTAGGGTGATTTTTCAGATGGAGTAAAGGTTTTTATTATGCCTGCGACTTACTACTACACATCACTCAACCAATCTGAATACTCATTTGCCTTCAGTTTGGCTGATACAGACTCAGTAAGTACATATACATATTTTTTTCTAAATCGAGTGATTAACTAGATTGAGTTGATTAACCTCTTCGAACCATTAGATGGCTTTAGTCGTCATCTGATACCGTGGTGAGATTGATCCATGGGTTGCTTTATTATTTATTAATGTGTTGATGAAAATTTTCATATACTGGACACCAGTTTCAAAATGACCATGCGTTTTTTTTCTCCAGACATTTCGCCGTTCAAATGAACCGCAAGATAAATCATCCCTACCGATGAGTGTCTTTAACATTTTGACAGAGTACAACAGTCCGCTGGCAAAGGAACGTTTAAATAAGAATGGTTCTGGTACGATAAAACTTTTTAATTCCAAACTACTGTATGTGTGTTACTTGGTAGTTGATATACACTGTGGAAGTATTTACTATTTTATTTTATTTCATTTATTTGTATTAAAAATCAACATTGAAATGCTGAAAAAAAACAATCTGAATTTATATTATGAAAGAAATTTCTAATAATAATTTATAAAAATTGCTAGTAGTAATAATAATAATAATAATAATAAAAATAATAATAATCTTTATTCATAAAAAAAAACAATATCCATTCTAATGATCACAGACACATACAATATTTTAAACAATTAATAATAATAATAATTGTCAATTTATATAGCACATAATGTAAAATAACTCTATGCACTTTACAGCATGGTGTGGTAAAAAATTATTAACAGTTTCACCTAACAAAATAATGAGTAACAATAAAGAATAACAACAATAAAAATAATATATAATGTTAATAAATAAATAATTTAAAAATACAGAATTTTATTTACTTTTTTTTAAATAATTACAATTAAAATACAATTATATCAGATATATTGCATTAAAACTTTACTAGCATTAAAACAACTTTACTTAGCAACATTAAATATAAGAATACATTTGATATATTTCTGTTAAATCTATGTGCAAATTTCTTTGTTGATTGTTATATTTCCTCTTATAACTTCATGGTACTTCACGATACATTGAAAAAATGCATTGGGAAAATAGGGAGCGTTCAAAAATACTACTACTAGACTAAGATCAATAACATAGTGATGTCACATGAAATCATTAGGACAATGAGGGCGTTGGGTTCCCATTGTCGTCTGAATTCTAAAATGCTATTTAGCCTAAATATATGCTGTGCAGAGAACACATGTTGTTCACAGACAATTGAGTGGAGCTAATAAACATGTTATCATTGATATACAGTAAAGTGGCTGTACTCCCTCTCTTTTATCTTGTAGATTTGTACAAGGAGATGGAGATAAAGTATGATGAGCCTAAATATAAGGGCCTGACGGTGACTTACAAACATTCCTCAGTAAAATTTGCGCCAAAATGTTACTGTAACCCAAACAAGTTTATCTTTGACGATGACCTCGCGATGAAGACCGTGATGGCGCATGAATTCATGAATGGTGACGACAATCCTGGTTGTCCAAATGGAACCTTTGAGAAGAACATCAAGTAAAATTTTTTTTTCCCCATTATAGAGTATTTCTAACACTCAATTTTCTTTCCATGTTACTCAGTTATTTTCACATTACTTAATTTTCCCTCATTCCTCAATTCTTTATTTGCAACTATATTCATTTCTTTCTCCCACATCAACAATTCTCCACTCAATTACACCAAGTACTTTTAACTGTTAACAGGATTTTCAATTGTTAAATGCATATCCTTTCAGTTGTATTCAAAACAAAAAAAAATTCTACTTCAGCACAATCATATATTTTACTCATACTTTACATTTTCCACCCATTTTCTAAAATAATCATTTGCTTAAAATGATATCAAATACTTGGTTTTATGTATACACAATTTAAAATCTTACAGAGCTGATGTCTTGATAACATCTCAAATTGAAGCAATCTGGAAAAAGCGCAATTTTGACCTTTTGAAAGATGTAAAGTGGACATATATTGGGTGTCGAAGTGGAGTGTTCAGGACATACCCAGGTCATAGGTCAAGTCGCCCATATGACCCAACGAAGTAGGTCAATTTGACTCTTTTTTTTAAAGAAACATTTCACTTTGGTACAAACTGTTAAGTACATTAAAACATACATACTGATCAT
>NW_022749631.1:0-1326 GCF_011630105.1 Anneissia japonica
GCTGCGAGGAGCCGTTCGCGCGGAACGAGGAACGATGGCGATCGTGGGTACCGTTTATTCGGAGTCTCTGCCGGCGTACTATTCGGCGTCCAGCTCCTGCTACTCGCCATAGTCTGCATGAATCACGCCCGCCAGAGACGCACCGAAAAACTGCTCGACGAGCGGTCTTGCAAACTGAGCTTTGGAGACGTGGTCGTCACTTCCGAAACCGGATACAGGATCGTGAACGACGAAGGGAATTCCGTTCTCGTACGCGCCGCCAACAGAACGTGGATGCCGACGCAACCGTGCGAGGGACCGGACGACGACCACGAGGAGTTCGTCTGTCTCTCCAAGATGTACATGCTGTCGGGAGAGGCGAAAACTTACGTTTTCACGACGTACAACGACACGGTTCGGGATCACAAGGTGCTGGTTCAAGGACCAACGTACGACAAGCGCGGAGGAAAATCCCTGCCAGTTTACATGCGTACCGACCTGTGGAGCGGCAAGATCAGCATCGGCTATCCCCCTGTGCCCAGCGATCGCGGACACGACGAGTCGGACGACGCTCTCGTCTACGTGGACGGTCGGGTTGTGTCGATGACCGTGTCCTCGAACTTGTGACGGCAGCCGGGTGACCAACACTTTCTCCTCACCACACCGGTACCCAGTTCGTGCTGCAGCTTCTGCCTGCAAGATCGATGAAGTCGTCCGGACATCGGGCAGTGTCGCTCGTCCGTGTCGAAGAAGAGAAAGTTTCCTCTCCTGACCGTGCGCTTCGTTCGGATGGACGTTGCACGTTCGACGGCAGACACGATTCTCGACAGATCCTCTTCGGACAGCAACTTCTCGAAACCATTCGACGTCCGGAACTCTCTTTTGGGCGGAACCCTCGGTCGATCGTACGGTTTACGATTCACGCCCGGTGAATGGTCGTAATGCGCGAGCGCTCGACGAACGTGTAGTTGACCGTCGCCGCCGACGCGTCTCAGACGCCTCACCGGTTATCTCTGTCTCTTATACACATCTAGATGCCGGCAGCCGCAGAGATTTACCGGCAGCGTACACGGAAAGGTCGACGTACCTCATCTCGGGGTACACCTGTCGCAAGGACGTCATCATCGAAGAGAGAGCGGCCATGTTCCGGACCGGTCGGGGAAGCCGTTGGTACACGTGCAGCAAAAGTTTGGCACTGCCGTCGCTGGAGTAGACGTCCGGCTCTTCGGTTAAGTTGCCAAGCTCTCTGGACAGAACGCGACGAAACTTTTCGGCCAGATCCAACGCGGCGCCGTCGCTCCACTGCGGTTGGCTCGAATCGTCGACGTCTAAAGGTATCGTGTGCAC
>NW_022749632.1:0-595 GCF_011630105.1 Anneissia japonica
AACTACTGCTCAACCCCCAATAACGACTGGCCAACCATCAGTTGTGACAACAGGCCAACCATCTGAAGTTACTACAGGTATAACAACAGGTCAACCATCAGTTGTAACAACAGGCCAACCATCTGGTGTAACTACCAGTCAGCCTACAGTTACAACAGGTCAACCATCATTTGTAACAACAGGTCAACCATCAGTTGTTACTACAGCTTTACCAACAGGTATAACAACAAGTCAACCATCAGTTGTTACTACAGCTCAACCATCAATAACTACTGGCCAACCATCAATTGTGACAACCAGCCAACAGTCTGAAGCTACTACAGCTGAACCTGCAGGTGTAACAACAGGTCAACCATCAGCTGTAACCACAGGCCAACCATCAGTTATTACTACGGCTCAACCTACAGTTACAGCAGGTCAACCATCAGTTGTAACTACTACTCAACCACCAACTACTGGCCAGCCATCAGTTGTAACAACAGGTCCACCATCTGTAATTACTACAGCTCATCCAACAGGTATAACAACAAAAGGCCAAACATCAGTTGTAACTACTGCTCAACCACCAATAACTACTGGCCAACCATCAGTTGTA
>NW_022749633.1:0-1613 GCF_011630105.1 Anneissia japonica
CAAGATATCAGCAAATGGAAAGATAGTAGTGAAAAGGAAACAATAAATAATAGGAAAAGGAGATACTTTATTTGGCAAATAAATTAAAGTCAATTCACATTACATGGAAAGAGCACACAATGAATGTGAAACTTTCATTATAGAATTCCATTATAGGACTACTACCACAGCTACCATGGTCAATCAATCTCCGAACTATTTCATGACATACAGACTATCTCAAGACCACATTCAAGTTCTCGTTTCTTGCATACGAGCAAGAAATGCGTGGAACAACCATTCCAATTATGTGCAGATTAAATCATCATTACGCAATATGCTCTTCAAAACTCTGTAAAAGCATCACAAATATCAAACTGAGCTAGAATAAAAACAATCTGAGCTAGACGAGTCATTGCACTGTGTGTTTGAAGATGATTGCATGGCAAATGGCTAGGTTGTTTCTACCGAAGTCACCATGGAAGACTGAAAGTGCAATATTAAAATGATGTCTCAGTCCATAGTGCAAAACACAGTAAATTAGAAAACCTTGACCCATTCGCTGAAAAATTAGGGTTATAGTGTTGGAGGAAGACTTCGAACAACAAATCCATTTTACCAAGCAAGAGCCATATAATGGAATGTCTTACCAGAAAATATCAGGGAAATAGGTGTTCACTGTGTGGAATGTCAAAACACAGTATCGGCACACAGTGGATATAGTCCACCAGAAATACGGATTTGAAGCACCGAAGTTGGACATAATTGCAACAAAACGTTTTTTTATGAATATATATAGTTAAATTTTATATCTACAACATACAAAAAGTTTACCAAAATATACCCACGGGAAAGGTATTTTTATAGCAAAGAAAACTGAACTATTTCACTGGGCTTATACGCCCTGCCTAGGATGTGTGTGCTGTGCCTTGGTTACGAAGCGCTTTAATTTGATTTGCCGCTGACGTTTTTGATTGGTTAACATACCTTCAACAGTCTGCGCGTACTCATTTACGCAACACACGTACGTACGTACGCAAGTACGCAAGTTCGTACGTACGTCACGTCCCAGAATGTAAACACGGAAATTGTTAGATATTATAGTAACCTCTGTAATATTTAATTTCAGGGTAGATGGATCTACAACAATAATTCAATTTTAATTTTAAATACAATGATGTACGATTAATTGATAAATAGTGAGGCCTACCCAGTGTGTGCCGACCCAGCTGAGACTCAGGAGTCGGAAAAAAAGTATGTGATCTTATATCAATAGGCCCTATATAGGAATAGGCCTATTATTATATTTTTTTACCTAAAAACACCAATTTAATTTTATAGCTAATACAATAAACCAAATTTATTTGCAAATAGTGTAAAATAATTGTTGATATTTTAAAAAGTATAATAATGACTGATAATTGATTTATTTGAAATCTGCTTCATATAAAAAAAAAATGTTGGAAATCACGTAAATTCAGGATTTGGTGCCGAATTACTGTATAATGCCTGTATAATGCCTTGTCTTCTGGTGAATAGCATGGACGGGGGTGACAGGCGACACGTACTCCAACTATTTTAAGGGGGTGGTCCCCATCACGTTCCTAAGGAAGTCAAGAATATACCTGGAAATT
>NW_022749634.1:0-543 GCF_011630105.1 Anneissia japonica
TTATGCACCAGATTACAATCATGGATTTTCGTAACTCTCATGTAATTTTCATAAGTGTTAATTTATAGAAATGTAAAATAAAGTTACACTGTTCTCGTTGCCTTTTTTTATAACTAGTAAAACTCATCGTATAGAATCTACATGGATGCAAAAAGAAACATATTTTTTGTTTTTATTTTCTTTATTAACACTTGAAAATTACAGTCCCTTCGTCGAGTTTATCCTTCCTGAGACGTTCGACGATAGGAGTTCTGCACATGGAACACGTCGTCGTACGACATGCGCACATAGCGCACGAGATCATGTGCCCGCAAGGTTTCGTAACGACGGCTACGGGAGCATCGTAACATATAGCGCATGTTTCTTCTTCCGACCATTTCTTCTCGGGTATACCGAGTATGTCGTTCATCTTTCTGGTTAATGTTCTTTCTTCTTGGAGGATTTTCCCGACGCTTGTCTCGCAGGATTCGAATGCAAATTCGTACTCCCTTATTCTTTTCGCACGCTCTTCTTCCGTGTCCGGTTTGTTGCAAAAAATCTTTT
>NW_022749635.1:0-749 GCF_011630105.1 Anneissia japonica
GGTGTGTATATGGGTGTGTATGTGTGTGTGTATGTGTGTATTATAGGCCCGCAAGAAATTCCTTTCTTCAGATGGTGACTACTTTAAAGCGTATATTTAAATTTCACTGTAGATTCTGTCAACTATGTACGCTTAGCAGGAGCTGAAGTTAGAATTGGCAACATTTATACGGATATGAGATCTGAACAGAAATGCGGAATGTCTGTTTCTAATGAACAAGTAGAAACAAGTGCAATCGTTGATGTGACTTGTGATGAGCCGATTTCAGGACGGTATTTGATGTTATGGCATCCTGTGCGATCCACATCTTTGAACGTGTGTGAGATCCGCGTTTACAGTGAAGAGCCTGAGATAAGTAAGTACACGTTTAATCTAATGGAACTTCCAGAGTATCAGTTAACAAGTTACAAAAAGTTAAACAGTTAAAGCCCTTTTGAATGAGAGCCCGGAGCTTGGCACCCCCGAGAACTCACGGGCGTTAAGCCACTGGGGACATTGTGCCGAAAGCTCTGACAGGGAACTAGCGGAATGGATTTACTGACGACCGTTGTCGCAGTCTTGGTGAATGCTGGAATCGGCTTTCTTTTATATTAGCGGACAAATATTTGATGACGTACGGAAAGCACCGGTATTATTTTGTTTGTACAGGTAGTGTAAATGTACAGCAGGTAGGAGCATATCATATTATCGTCTGCTTGCAGATTATCACCATTTAACAGAGTAACGGTCAAACAAGATAATTATATATA
>NW_022749636.1:0-487 GCF_011630105.1 Anneissia japonica
TTAATGCTTAATGTTTAAAACGTTTCACATCCAAATCTCTGTGCCAAAATATAAATGGTCCAGAGCAAAATTTGTTTCTCATTACCATCCACTTCTTTAGCCCCATCACAAGCACCTTCACAAGCACCTTGTGTTTATGTTTGTCTTTTAAAGTCAGGCTTCGGAGGAAAAAGAATTTTTGATATGTTGTAGAAGTGATTTTTCTAAGACAGAAAAAAGTTGTTTGGCATAAAGCTGGGGAACGGTGAATGAAATACAGATTTTTGAATATTTTACTGGGAGAAAAAGGGGCATAACCGCCTTTTTTTACACCCTTTTTCCCCCCAGTTTTTTTTAAATCAGTTATCCAACATATCAACAATTTTTTTTATTTTTTTTTGTTTTTTTTTTTGTCTTGTCATTTTTAATAAAAGACTGATGTACTGTATTGACTAATTGGCAATCCATGGCCTTTGTGCCTAAATAAATAACAAAAATATATTTTACT
>NW_022749636.1:561-1760 GCF_011630105.1 Anneissia japonica
TTGTTTTTTAATGTTTCTTTTTTACACCTTAAATTCTTAGGTCATTGTTAGCATGTCACAAAAATATTACTGGCGCACTGTCATAAATAGCCCCCTCAGCCAGCACAGGTTCGAAATTTGAAATCGCTGTTTGAAAAGTGGTGAAAGTAATACATTGAACAGCAATCTAGAGAAAACAATATTTTACAGTATACAATACAATACCTTTTTTAAATAGCCTGATAATCATGTATAATAAATATATTCTTTTACACTAAACTTCGAGATTAATCAACATTGAAATAGAATAGAGTCTAGGTTTGTGCCGCATCAAAGCATGTGTTTCATTGGTAGAAAGGGGTGAGAGCAGTGCATGTAACTGCTAGCTGGAGAAAATTGTTTTTGCTTTTTTTGAAACGTTTCTCGTCACATACAATGGATATACTGTTCCACCAAAGTTCCAGATTAATCAATATTATAATAGATAACATATAGGCCTAGGACAACTGCTCACATTCATATCAGATAAAGGTACTAATATGAAGTTCAATATTTTTTTTTTTTGTATTTCGCTAACACTGAAAGAAGTGTACCCTATCTACGTTCATGATCGAATGTAGGCCTACTGTAGACCGATATTTGTCTGTCATCCTAGTCAGTTTTATTTAATAATCCTAATTAATACTAAAACGATATAAGAAATGATAATTTTAAAGACTAACTGTAAAAAAGATATAATTAGGCCTAACAAAAATTCATAAAAATTGCCTGTTTTCGATTTTTAATTTTACTCTGTTATTTTTCTGAGTAAGCAAAAGCCTAGGCCTATCCATGGAGGTATAATATCTACAGGTATGTCCTAGGCCTCTCCTAGTTTTATATTTTTGCTGTCTGTTGGTTTTGATCATAACAGTGACGATAATCTCAATAAATTATTAATGTAATTTTCAGAAATATAACGTGAGCTTGCGTTACTTCCAATAGGGTTTATTTTTATACAAGACGTTTTTGTTTGTGTTAATTGGGTTTTTACACTATGCCTGTTGTCAATTCCCCACTACGAAGTGGAGTAGCCCAGGAAAATAATCCCAACGCGTGGCCAACTATGGGATTAAACTGCCTTTAATCGCATCGCGTGGTCTACTCGTATACGCATTGCTTTATTTTGCGAGGCTCCCTATGTGTAATTATACTCATAGGATATCAAATGGCAGCAGTCT
>NW_022749637.1:0-753 GCF_011630105.1 Anneissia japonica
GAGGGAGAAAAGAATTAAGAAGAGGTAAAGGGAGGATAGAGGGAAAAAAAAAAGATGTGTACCCATAAGTTCAGTAGAGGATCCAGCAGTGGGTGGAAGGAGTGCTCGATTATTTTACCACTCACTAATTTTGAATTTTCAATTGATTGACGACGAACACAACGCTATATCCCCGATGCCGATTTTTTTTTTTCCAACCATTTTATAATTGGGGATGTAAAAATGGCCAAAAGGCAGAGTTTTGTCGCAGTTGTTATGGACTGTAGTACCCAGCTAGAACAGCTATCCATGCTCAGTGGTGCAGCTAGAAAAGTTATCCATGCTCAGTGGCATAACACTTCAACCGACCCTAGCCTAGGGGCCCTTCGGTGCTCCTAACCATAGGGTCCTCGCCCTATAGCACCCTAGGTATTTATTGATACATAACAGTATAATGTGTCTCTGACATCAACTGTTGGACATATATCTTATTAATCCAGCCAGGGCCCCCTACATTTGTCAAAATTTTAAAAAATGATAATAAAATGAGATAAAATATTCAAATTTTAAGTCTCAATGAGTACCATTTAAGGGAATCTTGAGGAGCCATCATAATTTGCTTTGTGACTCCCAGTATAGAATAGACTAGGCCTTAGGTCCATCATTGGACCTTTTGCATAGCTCACGTTGGGAGGAAGTCAATAATTTTGTGGAGGAACACTGCTTTGAAAAGCATTTTTACCATCTGAGAGTTCCACTTCTGAGCGTCTATAT
>NW_022749638.1:0-669 GCF_011630105.1 Anneissia japonica
TTAAAGCCCCATCCCCCACACCGCAATTTCCTCGTGTACACAATTAACTCTAGTATTTTATAATGTCAGCGTATACTACCTCCTAATTTTTGCACTCAACTTTTGGATTTGAAACATACTTGAGTTTTAAAACGTTGGGTAGAAGATTTTGAGGCTTTCAACTATTTTAATATTTTTTAATATTAAATTTAATTTTTTGGAGTAACATACTAATACAATATATGTTATAAATATATAGATTATATTCATATACATACATTTCAATAAATTAATTATGTATGTATGTGTATAAATAATTTTTGCAGATATTGCCCGATTTCAAAAGTACGGTATTTATTCACATTTATAGTCATAAATACTTTTAAAAAAAAGGCATTATCTCCATTTTTCCCCTTAATAAGAAAAAAATAATTAATGAAAAGTATGTGGCAAATTTTTAATAATATATCTAAACAAACCATATTTTAAAAAATCTGAAATCATTAGTTCTTTTCTTGGAAAAATCCAAACGCATTCTGCTCATTTACTCAAAACTCTCATTTTTGTTACTTAATGCATTTTCTTAGAGGAGGGCAGAATAGAACCTCTATTAACAAATATAGCAGTTAGATTCTTACAGGTGGGTGGGGATGCGTGCATCGGCGACAGCAAAGTGCGAACTTATATACC
>NW_022749639.1:0-962 GCF_011630105.1 Anneissia japonica
TACTCATTATTATTCATAGAGGTGATTAGAAGCTCTGTATTGTATAGGCCTATGTATATTGGTACTGCAGTAGAAATTTTCTTCTATGCCTACATGCACTAATCAATTCATTCCTACGGTTAAGTGAGCTTAATTCAGGGTTACATATAATGAAATATTTCTCGAGCAAACACAGATTACAGCGTTTACTGATATTGGAGTATGGTTTGCATTTACCTAATATTTTCCACTTAATTTCATATTTTATATTATCGGCTTTAAGTTTCCAAATGTATTGGCTGAGTGCCGTGTTGTTTTTGTACTTTTCATTACGGAATGAGCTACTATGTCCATTATATCTGCCCTTAAAAGTGTTTTCTGTCAGTCCGACATAAGTTTCTTTTTTGTTGTCGTCTTGGCGTATGACTGTGGCCTGATAAACAACTCCTTTGGTTAGGCACTTGTTGGATAGGGTGCACACGTCGCGACAATTGCATTCTTTGACTTCATTATCTGTGCGGATTGTGGTATTATTAAGTACTGATTTGTTGTGTGCAGAGATTATTGAATGCAATTGGAAACTTAAAGCCAATAATATAAAATATGAAATTAAGTGGAAAATATTAGGTAAATGCAAACCATACTCCAATATCAGTAAACGCTGTAATCTGTGTTTGCTCGAGAAATATTTCATTATATGTAACCCTGAATTAAGCTCACTTAACCGTAGGAATGAATTGATTAGTGCATGTAGGCATAGAAAAAAATTTCTACTGCGGTACCAATATACATAGGCCTATACAATACAGAGCTTCTAATCACCTCTATGAATAATAATGAGTATACTAATTAACCTGTTTACCAATAAACTATATAACAATATAATCTATACAGCAATTAACAGTTCCACCATGCATTATTGTTATTCTGCAGTCTCATTCAGAGCCTAGCACCTGATGATTGAGGAAGTACCTCATGAAACA
>NW_022749640.1:0-1000 GCF_011630105.1 Anneissia japonica
TAGTAGTAGTAGTTCGTCCTTCGTAATAGAAGATGACCAAGATCACAAGAGGTGCAGGTATGTTTCCGCGGTTAAATAAACACAAAAAGTTCCAGAACATGAAATTCAAATGTTGATATGTGTGTGTTTATGACTTATGAGGCCGATGTTTGCTTTAAAGTATCTGCACACACTGGGCATTGGTGATCAGTTGTATTACACAGTGTTTTTTCTCAATCTTTTCTTGCTTCTCGTTTTGCTTTAGCATAGGCGATGCGTTTCTGTTCAAACGTCTTTACTCCATCTTGCACAGTGTTTCTCCAAGAAGAGCCTGTGTTTCCCATAATGTCACATCAATGTTGCATTGTTTCAATGATGTTTTCAGTGTGTCTTTGACTCTTTTTTGTTGACCGCCGCAAGATCTTTCGCCTGAGCTCAGTTCACCATACAGAAGTTGTTTCGGGATACGTTCATCAGGCATTCTAATACAATGGCCTGCCCATCGTAGTTGGTGTTTGTTAAGAGTTGCAAATATACTTAACATGTCTGACTTGAGGATAACGTCTGTGTCTGGAATTTTCTGATGCCATTTGATATTTAGGATCACGGACTAGTGCTGTCTCGTAAGAATTTTGTAGGACGCGTTAAGAATGACAAAATATTCTCTGTATCTACTGGAACCGAGCCACATAGCTTGTATTCCACTATTTGCATTCACACCTGGGCTGTGTATATATATTGCCTTGGTTTGGCTCTTTAATCATTAGTGGTCTTGGGACTAGTTTGGGCCTACCTAAGCTGGTCGAACGTGTCGTTTTGGTCTATACCCTAGCTGCACTGATGAGGCCTGGAAGGCCGAAACGGATCCGTCTGCAGATATTGGGATTCCTTCCAGTGGATGCTTAGTTTATTTTTGTCATTCTGATCGGATTTTCTCGACTGTCCCGTTTTAATTTTAAATAGCTTTGCATTATGTGGCCGTTTGCTGTTTTATTGGTTTTTCCCATTTGCCTTTTAAAAT
>NW_022749641.1:0-854 GCF_011630105.1 Anneissia japonica
TTGAGCCCAACACCAGACCATCAAGTCCAAGATGTACACAGGATATGACTGTTCCTATAAAGATCGAGTGAAAAACAAAATCTGAATTCTTTTCTGCAAAATTTGAATCAGTTGGCTGAGTGGTATTGTTCCTGCTTCTTGTGCTAAAGACCCCCATCTGGCCATCATTGGGTTTTAATTGAAGTCTGATGGTTTGGCTCCTAAATAACTCCCATATTGATGAGAGGCTCTTCAAAATTTGTGACAGGCAAGGCAGGTTGTATTTCCTTGTCATGTTTTTCGGGGAGCTACTTGCCTCATCAGCAGCACTACTCACTTGTGTTTATTTCATTTTTACTTAAGATTCCCTTGTTTTGTTTCGTAATTTATTTTTTATTTTTTTTTTAATTTTTTTTGTACTTGTAGCTAAGAATTTTAATTCACTTTGAACGCACCAAATGATTTTGAGTGCCACCGATCTAAAGGTGTATGTTCTAATAAATGATTGATTGATTGAGAGTTAGGTGGGTTTTGAACAATATTTGTAGCTGTAATATGTTTGTAGTTAAGTGGAGTGGAGCTGCACTGTGGCTGCTGTGGGTTTCCAGTCTAAATTTCCAATTTACAATGAAGAAGGAAAAATAAAGAATTATGATTATTATTAGGAATTCCTTCTTTATTATAAAGAATTATTATTATTATGAATTCCTTCTGTATTACAGTACAGCACATTTCTCTATAAACACTTACCTTCCTGGTCAGGATTGGTCGTTCACCATCTTTAATCAGCTGTTTGATGACCTCCGACAGACGACCTCTATTCTTTCCGACTTGGCTCTCAAAAGGTCTTTGCATTGACATCAGTTCATACATAA
>NW_022749642.1:0-1147 GCF_011630105.1 Anneissia japonica
ATAAAATAAATATGTATGATAAAATGTTACGCAAAATATATTAATGTCATTGAAAATTAAATTGTGTTTTCTAAACAGTTGAAGACACTTGGCTATGAGACAATTGATGCAGTAGACTGTAGTGAGAAAATGATCGAGATTGCCCGAGAAAAAAACATCTATGAGAATTTATATATACAGTGGATTGGAGGAGGACATAAACTAAGATTTGATAATGGTATATTACATGAGAAAACAGCATTTTGTATAAAAGTATTTTAATAATAATTGTGTATATAGACATATCCAACTTAGGAAAGGGTGCTCTTTTGGCGCCGCCATTGCAGGATACCACCACCTTTGATGGTTGTATAAATAGGGGAAAAGTTATAAGTTATAATGTACATTTCAAGACAGCCGAGAATAACTTAATAAAAAATAATGTAGTCTTACAATAATACTTGAATTTGATTGAAATGCTTCTCGGAACCCCTGCAAAACCTTTCATCTTAAACTCCTTCCACCCCACAGTTTGAGATAAAAGGTTTTGCAGGGGTTCCGATAAGCATTTAAATCAAATTCAAGTATTATTGTACCGTAGGACTACATAATCTTATATTCTTTGACACGCACCAGGGATTCTAGACAACACCATTGGTCCGTTCTTACACACCTCGCATCACACATCCAGTGACTATCCACTGGCAATCAATGATACGATGGTCTTGTTGGTTTTAACAAAAATTGTATACACATTTTGCATTTTGCTGATACTAATGCTATTTTTATTTCAGATACATACGACGTCATCATCTGTGCGGGAGGTTTTTTCGGAAATGGTCTAAAGAGGGATTGTTTACATGAATTTGTTCGTGTAGTTAAATCAGGTAGAGCTAACTGCTTACTATCACGATTAAATGAGAAATTAAGTCAAAGACCTTGTTTTGAATCCAATTGAAGCGATTTTGTTTGCTTCCGAATATTCATCTCCTTTAACCAGTTAGAATTATATGTTTAATAATCGTTACACACCCCCTTACCCCACACACACATATACATATATATAATATATAAATATATAAATTTGATAAGCAACAGCTAAAAACGTATATATATATATATATATATATATATATACACACATATACATATATATGTGTGTGTGTGT
>NW_022749643.1:0-765 GCF_011630105.1 Anneissia japonica
TATGTTTAATATGTGTTAAATAAAGATCTTGAGAATGAATACATTTTGTTGGGATTTCTGTACAATGGGTTCAAACATTTCATGTTTCCTGCCATGAACTAACAAAACACATTTGTACATTACAATCATCTTGTAGGCCTATGATTTTTTATTTTTACACCTTTTTTTTTATTCGTGAAAACAATTTGTTAGTGATCGAACGATATAAAAAAATTATATCAGCGTTATTTTCAAGAGAAGTGCTGTGAATTTCTATGAAAATTAATTTTATCAGCGTTATTTTCTATAGAAATGCTGTTTTTTTTCCTATAGAAAATATAATATATCAGCATTATTTTCATAGAAATTCTGTACATTTCTATAGAGAATAATACAGTTTTCCATAGAAAATATATTATATCTGTAAGAATTTCTATAGAAATGCTGTTATTTTCCATAGAGATTTATATAGTTTTCTATAGAAAAAAATTATATTATCTGCAATAATTTCTATAGAAATGCTGTTCTTTTCTATAGAAGTATTGTGAATTTCTATAGAAAATAATAGTTTTCTATAGAAAAGAAATTATAACAGCGTTACTTTCTATAGAAATGCTGTTCTTTTCTATAGAGGTATTGTGCATTTCTATAGAAAATAATAGTTTTCTATAGGAAAGAAATTATAACAGCATTACTTTCTATAGATTTGCTGTTATTTTCCATAGAAATTTACAAAGTTTTCTATAGAAAAAATTATATATTTGCAATAATTTCTATAGAAATGCT
>NW_022749644.1:0-1830 GCF_011630105.1 Anneissia japonica
CCCCCCCCCCAACCCACATATTTTAAAGGGGGTTGGTCCCCCACTTTTCGGGGGAAATGTGATTTCATAAGTCAAAAAAGATGCCTGAAAATTGTTGAAATTAACTGCTTTACGAAAGAGCCCTGCTGTAGAGCCAAAATACATCTTGTTACAGCAAGATACCGGTATCTCTGCTCACAAATAAAAACTACCTATACACGACTTGAGAGCGCGTGCCTTTATTGTAATTTGAGAAGTATGAGAGAAAAAAAGCGTGTAAAGATAAGATTGGTTTTTGGCACATGAAGTATGTAAAGTAAATACATCATAGACAATTAAGTTTTATTTTCTATGCTGCATAACATGGATTAATTAGATCTCTATGATTGCCAAAAACCCCTAAAGAAAATCATGATAAATTTGTTGGCACTTCATTTTGGCTATAATGGCCATGTGAAATTTTACTATAAAAGTATCATTTCCGGCCAACTAGAGGTACTACGGTATTTAACCAATTTTCGCGTCTCAGCCCCAACCGTGGTGGGCTGAGATGGGCGTGGACCCACGACTTTAGGTAGGTAAAGAATTAAAGACAAAGTTTTAAAGTTTTTTTTCTATAATACATCACAGAGATTATTTAGATCTCTATGACTGCCGAAAATTCTAAATCAAATACCGTACTCGCGCGAATAAGCGCCCCGTTTGATTAAGCGCCCCTCTCGAATAACCGCCCCTCCTAACGTGAAAATTTCCTTAAGCGCCCCGTTTGAATAAGCGCCCCTCATAAGATTTTCTTTTTAGCAATTCAATAATCCAATCAATCCTGGGACTGTGGTTGTTGACATGATTTGAGCTGTAGAGTGAAAACACACTCTTCTTCGGTCAATATCAAAATGAGGATATTTCTCTTGGACAGTTGAGAGCTCCGATCCCTGGACAGACAGTATAGTTCCAACTTTACTTTTTTTTACATATTTGTCTATGCCTAGTCCTACTCCTCTTTTTCTTTTTCCGACCTTTAGCACATTCTCATCTGAGTTTTAAAAAAATACAATGATCCTACCATCCTGCTAATCTCAATCGGCTGATGGCCAACAAGCTAACCACTACCCACCACCACTAATTGCATTTGCAATGCTTTTATGAATATTCACGCATTCTTGTCGTGAGCCATGTTATCTGGACGATTATCTTTTCTGGACGATTATCGTTTCTAACCACCATTCGTAATGTCCTTATATAATCTTTTTTCATTCAAAAAGTGCCTCTTGAATTTAATAATTTCCCATTAAAACCCCTCGATTTTCATTTATTTCCATAATTCCCACTCTGTTTTCATAAGCGCCCCGTTTAAATAAGCGGCCCGTTTGAATAAGCGCCCCTCAGAAAGTGCAAAAAATTATTTTAAGCGCCCGGGCGCTTATTCGCGCGAGTACGGTAGGCCTATGAGAAATTTGTTGGCGCTTCATTTTGACTATAAGGGTTATGTGATTATGATGAATTTTACTATATGAGTGTCATTTCCGGTCAACTACTATTTTCTCAAAATTTCGCTTTGGACTCACGGTTTGAAGTATGTAAAGTAAATACATCAAAGGTTTAAATTTAATTTACTATGGTACATCACACATAATATTAATTATATCTCTATGGTTGCCGACAATTTTCGCACCGAATCGGTATGGTTTCACGGAATGGTCCCCCCACCCCCCTCACCTCTCAAAACAGATCTGCGCCCTTGGCATAAAGCATTACCGCAAGACAATTTGAAGTTTATCTCTTCACGTGTACATATACCTGTCTCTTATACACATCTCACTAGTCCTTTCTCTGCGGTGAGTGACAGAGAAT
>NW_022749644.1:2235-4380 GCF_011630105.1 Anneissia japonica
TATATATATATATATATTATATATATATATGGGGTATGATGTTTAAGTTATAAATAATATATATATATATATATATATATATTATATATACTTATTATTATTATTATTATTATTATAATTATTTATAACTTATACATCGTACCACATACCTACTACAAACAAAATTCCTTCCTAATAACACAGCTAGTTCAGTAAAAGCTAGTTCAGTTTCCTTTCAACCAGGATTTAATATTGAAACATTAATTATTTTTCATAAAGCCGTTTCCATGTGTGTGTGTTTATATATACTCTGCATAATACAGTATACATTGTGAGGTTCCACTGTGTTTAATAAACAACATAGGAAACGAATACCATGTATAGACTTCAGAAAACCAATATTTCGACATCGTCTTTATCAAGATACGTAAATTAAAAAAAACAAGCAAAAATAGGCACACATATCTACTATAAATTAATAAACAATACTAATTAATCTATCCATTTGACAACTTCACATATCTAATGTTACTAATAAAATTATACTCCGTCCCAAATCCTCCTGTATTTTAATTTCATTTCATGTATTACACTCCCTTAGGAGAAACAATAAAAATATACAAAGTCGATAACGTTATGTTGCTGTGGATAGTACCAGTATGTTTATACCGTCGTGGGAGAAACATCCGGGATACTCTCGTCCACTATTCGGCGACTGTTAAAGGATAAACTACGTCATGTAACCGTCCCAGGTGCAAAGCGTATAGGCTTATTCAGATGTTAATTTAGGGCCTACACTATTCATTGGAATTTATATTGTATACTATTGCATGTAATATTCATGCTCGTTTATTTGGAATCTCCTATAATCTATTTACTCTAGTACTGTACAATATGTTCTTGATATAGCTTCTCCCACGACCGAATTATCTGTATATATTATCTTCCATATGCTTGATTACTTTATCCATGCGCCTAAATGATAAACAACAAAAATCCCATATGAAGAAGTGCATGTAACCTGAGGAAATAAGGTGGTAAACTACTTTAGTGAGAGGTCTTTTTTTCGGTTCACGCAAGGAACTTTTCGTTGAAGAGTTCTATTTGATACAAATATAACTTATGTGTTCCTATATTTGAGCCCTGTTGTCAATATCGATTTGCTATTACCCACTGTACATTGTGTTTACGGTGCTGCGCATAACCTAAAGCTGGTCAAAAGTTCAATTTTTTAAAATGGTTTACTTAATAAACCCTTACATTCGAATAATCACACTTTCTGCTTCAGTAACCGCAACTTGGATACAATTAATATCAGGTCTAACAAACCGTTATCTCAAGATGACTACGTTATTGATTATTGTAATTACATATAATTTAAGCAAAATGTTTGGTTGACATAGACTGTCAATAATAGATATTTTAATAGAAGTGATGTCACCATATCATAATCACCATTATTGGCTATATTGACACTCGCGACTTTGGCGGCCTTTCGCGAGGCTGGGGGTCCGGATATTTGCAGGGAGCAGAAAGAAACAGTACATTCCTGTAAAAACAATGAAAAAATTTGAAAGGACGTTGGGATCCGTCTTCTGTTTTTCCACCCTCCCATCTTTTGTAAGATTTGAAAGCATAAAAATAATATTAGCCTGAAATTTATTCTAATAAATGATCCCCACCACCCAAAAGGAGAAAAATGCTGTTGACTATTTACCAATATCGCACATTTTTCCTGCTAAAAAAGCACTCTAGCATGTTAGGGGCAGGGAGGGGGCGGGGTCAGGACGTCCGTGACCATCACCCAATCCTCTGGATCCGCCCCAGGATCATAGTGTTTCGATATTCATTTTGTGAAGCCCAGTCGGCCAAATACTGCAACTATTGCCATATTTAGAAGATTAATATTCTAAAGCTACTGCTACGTCTTTAAATAATTTTCAAAATACCTTTGCAATTATGACAGACAAATTTGAATACTGCAAAGTTTGGAAAGGCGCAAAAAAAACCAAAAAACAATTAAAGTCTGATTTGACAGACTTTTGGTATCAGCCTTTGTATCAGCCGCACTAACTGAATTGGTACGCTCCAGTACTGAATATTCCTTTGCTCTTCCCACTGTACTGTACTAACGTAATTTGAATAATGAATTCTCACATGTGTTGC
>NW_022749644.1:4666-6705 GCF_011630105.1 Anneissia japonica
GCTACGTCTTTAAATAATTTTCAAAATACCTTTACAATTATGACAGACAAATTTGAACACTGCAAAGTTTGGAAAGTCGCAAATGCTTGTAATGATTTGACAGACTTTTGGTATCAGCCGCACTAACTGAATTGGTACGCTCCACTTACCCACAGTACTGAATATTCCTTTGCTCTTCCCACTGTACTGTACTAACGTAATTTGAATAATGAATTCTCACATGTGTTGCTTTTGTGAGTGACAAGTCCTAGTCCAATATTTTATAAACTCGTGTTAGTGTAAAGAAATCTCCATATTGAAGTACTGAAACTTTCTCTCGACTGTCAATCTCTTGCTAACATTCTTGTAATTGTAATACATCTGTTACATGTATGGCCTACCCAAATGTGAAATGTCATTTTTCCAACGCATCGAATACCCTTTTTGCAAACCTTCATTCCGAGAACGTTACACAATCCACCATCCTTCAATCTTCAACATCCCTTTATTTGAAAACAAAATCAAGTACTTTCTTCTCTGCAACCATGAAAGAATTGTCCAAATGAAAACTCACCCTCTTATAACCCTTCACTTCCATTCCGCCACCATTGCTCTACATCTCTCCGTTACTCTAGTCTAGCTCTGCATTATTTTCTACCTATCGCTCGTCTTGCTTCTCGTTTTTGTTTTGTTCTTCCAATTGTTTTATATATTCCAATATGTTATCTGTCATCTTTTTGTTTTTTGTGAATTCTGTATAGTCCTATTGTGAACTTGTGATTGTTTAGGCGGATGGACCACGACTGAAGAAACTGAATTGTTAACAAAATAGAGCATGGCTGATAGGTGTAGGCTTAACTATGTTTCATTCTCAAATGTATTCGGACTCCAAAAATAGGGCCTGCTAATACGCTAGGCAGAGCAAAAACATCATTTCCTGACGCAAAACACATCACCGAAACATTCTGAGGTTGCTTTTCTGACAAACTACAGTAAATAATATACATGTATATATGATTATTTTATTTTTCTATTTTAAATAGGCCTATATTTATTTAGTGGTGTTGTATATTCTACTGTAGAGAAACATTCTGAGGTTGCTTTTCTGACAAACTACAGTAAATAATATACATGTATATATGATTATTTTATTTTTCTATTTTAAATAGGCCTATATTTATTTAGTGGTGTTGTATATTCTACTGTAGATAATGTATAATATTTAATCAAAAAACACCCAGGCCTACGTGTATATAATTTATTGGCTTATTGCCCGCCGATATCAGGCATGCTTATTATATTATTTATTGTCTTATTCAGCGCTGATGGCATTTGATAATTAAATCATATTATTCAAAATCACTCCCTATTTTTTTTGTTAAAATTAATTTAGGCGTTGTGTTGAAATTTGCCCATATGTTTAGATCCAAACAACTGCAGTTTTCTCATTACACAATGTAAATGGGATAACTGCAATGATACGCCAGCTATATAATGGAAAACTTCCATAAATAATTAACACACGCTGAATGGTTGTAAGAGTTGTTTATATTTTTGAATGAATAAATTACATTTCACATCTAAAATGGATTTCGAAAATATTCTTTAACGATAAAGCATGCGATACAAAAAGTAAACATTTAAGAAAAGCAGACTATGCTTACTCCATTGTAAGATGAACGCCGTTACGGTCTTAACAGAATCAAGAAAACAAGTGATTAAAAACGATCAAGATGCTATCACTGTTGATCAATAAAACATGGCAAAAATGGTATTAACTCACATTTTCAGCGCAAGATTCATTACTTTCATAAAAAGTATGTGTTACCTTTATGAAAGAATTAGTTTTCCCATTAGGCAATGAACGCACAATTACTATAATATGTTTACGGCTTTTGAAATTATACCTTTGCTTTATATATCTTGAACATAGACAATATCACTTTTCTATTTAGTTTTGGGAGTTCACTGAGACGTTTAAGTCGTTGCCTTCATGTGCATCAAGGCAAATACAATGGTAAACAGTTGTGTGTCTAGAAGTCTTGAAATGGGGTGCTGAT
>NW_022749645.1:0-895 GCF_011630105.1 Anneissia japonica
TAGGCGAATATTTCGGCTACTCCTGTAGTCTTTGTCAACGCTTGACATAAAATGAACATAATTATAGAGAAACTATCTTAGAAATATACAATTTGAGAAACAATACGGTAATTAAGTCAAAGCAAGTCGGCATACGTCTATAAAGGATTAATGATAATGAACAAATAAACTGTGATAAGGGTGAACAATGAATAAGCAAGTGGTGGACTGTGGGAAAGCATTACTATAGTTAATGCATGGGGGAATTAATTCATCCATGGTTAATGGATAAGCTAATATATAATGAATAGGCCTAACAGAATAATAATAATAAAACCGAATAAATAGAAATAAAATAAATAAAATTCGGTCACTTTTAATTATTATTTTATTTCTATTTATTCGATTTTATTATTATTATTCTGCCTATTCATTATATATTATTGTTGGTATTTTCACTCTAGCTTATACTATTGTAGAACTTATCTGTTTCATTTTTTCAAGATGCACTATATCTATATATATTATATGCCTTATACAATAATAAGAGACAGATACTATACTACATAGGCCTATATCATTTTGGCTTCTTGCTCCCATCATTACTACTATGTTTTATTTGCCTTTCAATACTTTTATATACCCACATTTATTTAATTTACAATATTGCTTTGTATAATTTTATATATATATATAATTTATTTATTTATTTATTTTTTTTTTCATAGCCGCTTCCTGTTCTTGATTTTAGTTATGCCTTATGTTTAGCTTATCCATTAACCATGGATGAATTAATTCCCCCATGCATTAACTATAGTAATGCTTTCCCACAGTCCACCACTTGCTTATTTATTGTTCACCCTTATCACAGTTTATTTGTTCATTATCATTAATCCTTTATAGACGTATGCCGACT
>NW_022749646.1:0-481 GCF_011630105.1 Anneissia japonica
CGACAAATGGAACCTCTACAAAAGATAGAGTCCAAGTGTATTATACCGCTGTATAAAAAAAAAACCAGTGGATTGTGACAGGTAAAAAAACGAGTCTTCACAGAATGTACAGCAAAAAGAGATTTGCTGCAAACAGCAAAGTGCAGGACAAGGGCGTATCTCAAGTACTTGAACGAACGGTTGTTGAATTACGATTGCATATGATATACCAATAAAAAAAATAAATTACAAAGAAATATTTTGTTTTCGATAGTCTCTTTATTTTGAGACGTAGGGAAGAGAGGGCAGACCTGTGAAAAAGATCACTTTCCGGCGGTCGAAGACAAAAGGATATCTAAAATCAGGATGTACAATAGATCGATAACGGCTATCCCAGGTAAGTGCGGCGACGTCAGGTGCGTCGTTCACCGCGACCCCGAAGACCAGTTATTTTTACCAGCTGCCTATTATAAAAGAAACAGAAGAAGAACAAAAAAAAGGA
>NW_022749646.1:511-723 GCF_011630105.1 Anneissia japonica
GCTTTTCAGAAAACATGCAATGGCGAATGGAAATCTATAGATTTCCGTTCGCCGACAATTTTTGAGTGTTCTAGCGAATAAGGCTGGATGCGAAGATATCGAACGTCTGCTTTTCACTACACTATCGGGCTGTTCGAAGATGGTTCTACATGTATCTGCAAGAACAAAAAAAAATATAATGTTTGATTAATTTCTACGGATTTAACGAATGA
>NW_022749647.1:0-1016 GCF_011630105.1 Anneissia japonica
CCGTATAATTATGGTTTTTGTGTTTGGAGCAAAGTTAGCTGTGTTATGTAAAGATAGAAACAGAATTGATTTGATTGATCAAGTAATACAGAGTGTAGACAAATTCGTGGAGACGGAATTTTTGGAATGGATAAATTTGAGAGGAGGATGGGTAAGTCAATTTTTTTTTCGTGTTAACAATCATTGATTAATAAATTCAAACTGCAATTTGTTTCTCTATATTTTATGTTTAGTACTACTGTATTTATAATTTTTTTTACAGAACAATTTCGATCAATCGTATACTGAACACAATGTGATTATAGAGACTCCTTTAATCAACGTTTCGCTGGGGATAGCGTCAAGTCTGATAGCAACTTTTTTTCTATTCAAAACATTTTGGCAAGGATGATATGTGTGGAGTACCGGTATGTCTCGCATATCTAAATAGTTCTGAAAAGAAGTGTTGTTGTTGAGAATGTCTCAACGTTAAATAATAGTGATAATAACTTATATTTGATGATCTCTCGAGTGTTCCAAAAAAGATAAGTTGATTGATAAGTTGATTGATGACGCATAGCAGGTTTTTTAAACTGGTGACGATATTGAGACGTTTTTTTTAAAAGACGTTTTAACAGAGATGTTTAGCGATAATATCATAAACTGGGGCCGTGTAATTATGGTTTTTGTGTTAGGAGCAAAGTTAGCTGTGTTATGTAAAGATAGAAACAGAACTGGTTTAAATTTGTGGGTAAGGGGGGTAAGGTGGTTTTTTTTCGTGTTAACAATCATTGATTAATCGATTCAAACTGCAATTTGTTTCTCTTTGTATATTTTATATATAATATTTATTTATTTTATTTAGGCCTATTTATTTATTTATTTATTTTCAGAACAATTTCGATCAATCGTATACTGAACACAGTAGGATTACAGAGACTCCTCTAATCAACGTTTCGCTGGGGATAGCATATCAAGTCTTGTAGCAACTTTTTTTTTTCTGTTCAAAACATTTTGTCAAGGATGACATGTGTGAA
>NW_022749648.1:0-764 GCF_011630105.1 Anneissia japonica
TATGGTGAGTGTGCGGGGAGACTTTGGACTTTTTAAAAAAATCTTTTCAACGTCGCCTGTTCGATTGCGTTCTTCACAGGAATCTTATCGCACTTGTTCTTACGCGACGACGACGACGACCCTAATCCTAACTCATAAAAGCCGATCGATTACAAAAATTACATTTTATTTTGAAACTGCCGGTTAGACGAAAGACGAAAAATGCTCAAATCTGAAAAGCCAACTTATCACACCGGCCGTCTGGAAGCGGTAGTTGCCGAACGTGACATGGAGATCGCACGCATGAGAGCCCATCTCGAGTCGATATCCGAAAGCAATCGAATCATCAGACAGGAACTCGCTATGACGAGAGCCGAAACGGAGCAACTGGCTACCACGTTGTCCGGATTCGATGAGCAAATAGAGGAGTTGATCTTGGAAGGTTCGTTATCGATGTCCAGAAGAGGTTGAACAGTTATTATCGTTTGTTTTTTTTCATCTAGATGTGTATAAGAGACAGTCCGTGTACTCGACGTCCGTCTGAGAATCGCGAACGCGTCCACCTACTCGACGTCGGTAGGAGATCCGAGGGCGAATACTTCGTTCTGCCACCACTCTTTCCTTGCACGATATGTTTCGACGCTCCTGCCAGCGTCCTAGCCCAGCCGTGCGGTCACCTGATTGCGTGCGAGATGTGCGCATGTCGTATCACGACGTGTCGCGTGTGCCTACGTTCGACTAGGAAGCGGTGTACGACAGTTACGAAAATATAAGAAAGAACACTT
>NW_022749649.1:0-1308 GCF_011630105.1 Anneissia japonica
TTACGAATTGTGAGTCTGTTCGAACGTGTACAACCCCTGTAGTCACGCGAGGCGAGGCTACACTAGTATATACCGTAATATACAAAAGGAATAAATCATTTATAGTAGAAATTGTGTATTTTTGAGTTTGTAAAAACACTGGCCTAATAAGTATACACGCTTCGAATTTTTCACAATAAGTTTAGCCTCTGATAACCGCTGCACCCATGAAATCGATCTAGTGTTTCTGAGATGGTTACGAAATGTACAAACAATTTCGTTTTTACTCAGTTTTGGTCAGGAAAAGACGTATTGCACTTGGAAAAGTGAACAGGCAAAATTCATGAGACGCCCGGGCCCCCTGTCCCCCACCGATCGACGCCCATGCTAACAGCCACGCTTTAGATTATACAGTCGCGTAAATAATGACCACAAAGTGTAAATGATAATACCATGAGTGAAACACTAACCTACTTTGTCTGATTTTGTAGGAAAATAACCATAGTATTTTTCGTTTAGATGTTGTCATGTAGACTGGGCTCCAGTCCCTAATCTTTGTTTTTAAATCGATTTTGGCACCAATGGCGTTCCATATTAGCTATTTGCTTGGCGTTTCATAGTATACTTTTTCTTGGATTAGCATGCTTACCGATTAGCATAAAAGTTTTTCGATATATACCGTCGCTGGTGGCGCTCTCCAAAATTAGCTAATACTTGGAAAACCTATAATTAGAGACTTGTGGCAAGTCTAGTTGTCATGCAGGCCCGTCACTCTTCACTTCACCACGTGTTCTCTATTTTGTTTGCGCATGCTTTAATCAATGTTGAGACATGGGATGTAATCTTGAACGTGATTGGTACTTTGGGTCACATGATGCAAATGAGTCAGTAAGTCATAAAGGTTCTTTGTGCCGCTAGCACTGATTGAGTATAGCACAAAATTCTTATTTTATTTTTACGATGAATGAAATAAAAGCTTATTGTTGATATGGATGGACTCTGCAGGTCAATCGAGGAATTTATCTTTAAGAATGTCTAGGCCTGAAGACTAAATAATGGAGTGAATCTAAATGAGAATAAAATTGCCTTAATAGGCCTACATATTGTAAATTGCGTCATTGGTGAGGTAAATGTATCTTCAGAAAGATCAAAATAAAACAGTGGTGATTTAAAAGTTGTCTATTTTGTTTTGTAAATTATATACAGATCCTACTCATATGAATAAAAAGAAAATTTAAACTATAAGTTTGACACCAAATGATCTAAAATGAATACTAATTCTATAAATGCGTTTTTTTTTTATTATTATTATTATTAGTTCGATTGTAG
>NW_022749650.1:0-675 GCF_011630105.1 Anneissia japonica
CCAAGAGCTATCGTTGTAGTCAGCAACACAAATCGTGACAGCAAGGCAAAGATCTTACTTAATCCTCGAACAACACAGAGTTTTGAGCACGTGCTTAAGGATATGTCGCAAGCTGTAATGCTTCTTAATCCACCTGTAAAGCAACTGTATACATGGAAAACAGAAGAGAGGGTATAAGTATTGTCATTTTCTCTATCATACACACAAAATAGATACAAAATGTGTATAAAATGTTTAAGTATTAGACCTTTATTAAGTCCAAATGCCTATAACAAAGTCGAATTACATAAGATAATACATTAGGTCTAACCTTTTGCCTTTTGTACTTTTGTATTTTTACCAAAGAAATACTATATAGGCCAAAAGTGAGCATTGTATTTCTGGTAGAATGAACAAGAAAGTTTTAAGGTATCTAACACGAAACTCTAATTACAGCAGTCATGCAATTTTCTTAAAGAGTAAGTAGAAAGAATTAGTATTCCATAATATACAACATAATTAGATGTCGAACTGGGTAGCGTTGACACGATACCCACGGAAAAGGAAATGTGCTTGCTGTTATAACCTTTTGTTTTAAATTTATCACATGATTATAGATATACATATCGAGTGTTTGTATTCTCTTTCCAGGTTCTTAGCTTTTCTCAGCTCTTCCGGGATTTTCAGGACCACGAT
>NW_022749651.1:0-522 GCF_011630105.1 Anneissia japonica
GCAGTATTTAGGCCCCCCATACTACACATACCTTGTTGTGTTTCAGGTCCTCGGGGTCCGCCAGGTTTGAAAGGCGAGAAAGGGAACAAACCAGTCCCAGCAGTTCCAGGTGAGGGAAAATACTGTTGATGGGGATTAGAACATCGATAAGATGATAATGATAGTAATGAGAAAGACGAATGACGAAATGTTAAACATTAGTATACGACACATCGATATGTTCGTGATGGTGATTGTAATTGGAAAATATGATGCTGATTTCGAAATAATGGTGTTGATGATAATGATGACAATAACAATGATAAAAAATTACAATATATAATGATTTAAATATTTATGATAATGACAATGATTTTGAAGATTGTAAGTATGAAGATGGGATGGGATATGATGATGAATAATGTACAAGTATGGCATCATCTCTTGTCAACTAAATTATGTGAAAGCTCGTCTACATCAGATAGGAACTCAAAATGAAATAATAATTATATTCACCTTATAGGTGTACCAGGTATACCCGGA
>NW_022749652.1:0-236 GCF_011630105.1 Anneissia japonica
GAGAAGGTGGAGGACGTTGAAAAGAATAAAAAAATAGACAACAATGTGTTTGTTTTTTTTTTTTTTTAATTCATTCTCGTTATTATCTTGTTACAGATATCTTCCTTTAGTTTCTCTTGAAATATTTTCTCGCGTTGCAATCGTTCCAAGTTTTCGTTCAGCACGTCGAGAACTGCCTGGCACCATGTGTATAAGAGACAGGAACGGGGCCATCCGCCCGGCTACCACGGCGATCG
>NW_022749652.1:273-672 GCF_011630105.1 Anneissia japonica
AACTTTTTCGATGAGCAACAGTTCGATTAGGTTTTCGTATTCTTCACATTCTTCCTGTGATGTTGGAAGTTTCAACCAGTTCGCAATTCTCTGGATCTCGATCCGATCGTCCATCGTTGCTTCTTTTTTTTGTTGTTGTTGTTTTTTTTTCCCCTTGATATATATATATATACACACACACATTTGTAGAACTGACGTCATCGTTCGTCAGAGACGATGACGACGTAATACGTGCCTTTTTCGTCCGAGGTACATCAGGAAGAGGATATCGTCGAGTTTATTTGGACCGAGACCGGATTCTCGCTTCACGGCCTCCATCTCCTCTACGCGTTCGCTGTACACGGTCAACAGTATGGCGACGAGGTGAGACAGGAGCCAACAACCGACCGTCGTCCACCA
>NW_022749653.1:0-887 GCF_011630105.1 Anneissia japonica
CAAGAAATAAAATCGTCCCCAACTTAAAAATCGGCCGAAGCTCGTCGGGCATTCGGACCAAAAAAAAAAAAAAAAAAAAAAAAAAAAAAAAAAAAATAGGCCTAGTTTTTCCAATCCAGCCATTTCCGGCCTGCTAGAAGTCCCATTTTTTATTTTTTAAATCTCGTTGTGGGAGGAGGAGACACCCCCTCCTATACCCACCCCTGGCTCTGGCCTTCGGCCCTCAGATAACGCTGCACGCTATAGTTACACCCATAAATACTTAGCTCCCCAGTCGGACATCTTAACACCACCCCTCATAAATTATATTCTTAAGCCACCACTGCAATTAGATGTGAAATGTTTAATAAATTCATTTGCAGTTTCCTCATCACTGCTAGACAGTTCACCATTTTTGTAAACTCTTTCAATATTTGTTTGTTTTTGAGAATTAATTTGCGAATAGTTTTGTAATTCTTGTTTGTATTATTAATATTATTATTTATAGCAGATGAACAGTATTTCTTTTTATAAAGGTTTCTATTAATTGTTTTTTCCTAGCCTTCGTGGCTATTTGTTTTGTGAGTTTTTTTGTAGTGATTATCCCAATCTTATCCCTAGCTGAGTCTGAGAAAATCACACGTCATCACCATAAGGCGTTTACAATATTTATATTATATCATGGTGTATATACACTATATATACGTTTTTACTATACGTTTCAAGCACGTTTAGTAGTCTTCGAATAAAAGACATGATGGTACATCGTGTAGCATAGCTCTCAATCTCCTATAAATAAATACATTTTGTAATAAAATGCCTCCGACGGGATTCAAACACGCGACCTCTCGCTGTCAATGCGCTGAGTGTCATAGTAACCATTTGACCACCGGGGCTTCATGGTTGAA
>NW_022749654.1:0-683 GCF_011630105.1 Anneissia japonica
ACGGGCGCCTTCCTGCCCAACAAGCCCATCGGAGCGTCTTCGGACGAAACGTATCGCGTGTACAGAACCGGCGGAAGATCCGCGGGGTTCAAGTATTGCCGAGGAAGATCGAGGGCCGGTCGTCTGACGTCTCTCGACGGACCGCGATATTCGGTCCGGGACATCTTGCAGACGTTGGAAAGTCGAAGACGAGGCGGAGTCACGTCAGACGACGTAAATCGATCGACTCATCATCGAAAAACATTAAAGAAAGACAGACTTTAAAAAAATTGGAAGTCACACACAGGTTTATGGTTTTTTTTTTTGTTCAAGTTTTATTTTTTTTTATTCATTTATTCGTTCGTTCGTTGGTAAGTACGTCTGGTTTTGGGTAATTTATGGTAGTTTGCACATGAGAACCGTATCTGCTTCTCGAAACGGGAGACGGAATAACTCTGGGGTCGAAATCGATCCGACAGATCGCATTCGACGAACACGACCTGTCTCTTACCGGAAGAGCTGCAATCGCCTCTCCTCGCATTGAACTAGGTGGAAGACGTTCAGACAGTCTCTGATTAAAGTCCCTTTCCATTTCTCAAAGCATCGACGACTTCGAAGTGGTCGTCGACACGGTTCCACCTTCTCCGGGAACGTCCTACGAAGAAGATCGGTGTCGCCGAAATGGTTTACGAATTCGGCGAAGA
>NW_022749655.1:0-1137 GCF_011630105.1 Anneissia japonica
TTAATTTAGTTAGTTAGTAAATCATACTACATGTTTTAAGTCAGCATTTATATATGTCTAGCCTATAATAACTGGTACATAATGCCATGAAAAAACATTAAATCCTGCCTCGCTAGGCTCCATCTGTACGTGCGTAACTAGGCCTAAGGCCGCAGAGTCACGACCACCACTACACACAGACGCCCACCCAACACGACACACATACAATACATACCCTGCAGTGCAGATAGAGCCTAGGCCTAAGCCCTACATGTATTTCGGGATCGATATTTAAATAAACTTCATTTTTCGGAAGACTGCTTAGTACCAAAACCTATTAACTATAATTTTTTTAGTATTGTTATTAAAAAACTGAAGCTACTTGAAAGAAAAAGTATTTTTTATGCACCGATTCTGTTCCAAATCTTCGCGGCGAAAACTTGGGGCCCCATCCATTCCCATGTGATTTCTGATTTGGTTACTTTGTTGAAATTTATTTACTCAACTGACAGCCATCTCGTTGAATGAGGTCGGCGCTGGATGCAAAAGATCGTAACATGGAGGATAAACAAGGAGGTTCTACCACGCCTGCCTTGCCCTGGAGTTGTTATTTTGATAAACAACTTAAATAACAACTCCCTGGCCTTATTTTTGACATTTTATGGTTGAGCGAGCGCCATAGCATATATGCTTAAGATAAGAATTTTTGTTTCATTGCTCTATGACATCGTGGAAATCACATTTTTCGTGAAATTTTCCTAATATTTTTAAAAATCGGGAGATATTAATAAAAATCGGGAGGGCGGGAGACGAAAAATCGGGAGAAACCCGCGATTTTCGGGAGACTTGGGATCTCTGTTAATTACCGTATGTCATCATCAGGAATGAAAAATTATCTATATTAGCAAGCTTATATGCACTAGTAACAAAAGTGTTTAACCAATCAAAACATAACCTCTAGTAGGTGACATAGCAGTGATTTAAACAAGAGATCAAAGCATTCTTACTCTAAAAGCATTCTTACTCTAATGATCAAAGATACCTAAAAAAAACAAAGAAAGCTCTTTTGAAGCTCTGAGCCCATGTAGGAAATGTGTAGGAAATAATTTCAGTAGGAAATAATTTCAGTAGGAAATAATTTCATTAACAAAGGAATGT
>NW_022749656.1:0-602 GCF_011630105.1 Anneissia japonica
CTTAAAACATGTCAACTTATGCTTCACTACGATTATCGTGGGCGCAGCCATCTTTGTCTAATGTTCAGAGCCGTAGATAGAGAGAGTTTGGCCAACTTGGCCCATGGGCGCCATGTTATCACCAAACAGCGTGCGCGCGTATAGCTTTATAACATTTTATAAAACACTGATGCTGCATAAACTAACTTTCTTTATTCTGTTCATGAGGACAATTCGATTATGGGATTTTAACATATCATTGTAAATATCATATACTGTATAATCATATTTACCTAACTTTGGAATTAATTAATCAGTGACGTGCTGTATTATTTCGAGAAGATAAAGTGAGGACGGTTCTTTATTTTTTTTTTTTTTTTACGATTATCTTTTTGTTTTGAAAGTCTATTTGCTAGCAGCCTACTGTATATAGCATGCGGCTCCTAAGTCAACACTGCAGAGGAGAAAGGTTGGTTGTGCAGACAGAGTGTGAATCGTCGGCGATAATATGTTAATTTCGCCTGTAAATGAATGATAAAAATATTAATAACATGACATTTTTCTAATTGTATCTAGGCCTCTAGGCCTATGACTTCGTAAACTTTAATTTATGAAATAAAATA
>NW_022749657.1:0-875 GCF_011630105.1 Anneissia japonica
TTATTAATGTGACAGGAGTGGTAATATGACTTTTTTTGTCTGCTTTTATATTATACAGGAAAAAAACTGAAATTTAACAACAGTGAAGACTTACATTAGCTGTGTGACACTGAGCTGTGAATGTGTATGAAAAACCTAAAAGATCTCAACTTACATTTTGAGCAATTTTTTCTTGCCACCAGAAATTTTCCATGTTGTAAGCTGAATTTGCAAGTATTTTTCATCGCTAAATAAGGTTGAACTGGACTGTTGCTTCAGTTTATGTTGTGAAAATAATGCTAAAACAGCTTGTCTCACCTAAAATAATGTAAAGAAAACATAAAAAATTAAGTAAATGTAAAGTAAACAAGAATTAGGTGGAGGACATAAATTATTTATAAAGGTTGCAGATGTTACAATTCTCACTAATTTTAATGCAATCTTTTGCTGGTCTCTTTAATATTGCCAAAAACTCCTGTATTTTTTTTGGATACGACGCCCCGTTATGGAGTTATGATTTTTTAAATAACATGATGTCAAAAAATCCGCCCAAAAGCTTATCTTATTTCTGTTGGTTACGCACCGCTGATTCGCAATGTTTGTCATCACTTCAAACAAGATGTCTACCGATTCGTGAAAAAGGCGTATCCAATCCAATCCAATAAAGTTAACGCAAAGTAAAATAAAAACTTAATTATAAATAAGAGAAAATAAATTGAATAACCTTACTAGGCCTGGTCAAGGTAGCCTAACTAAGGTCAGGCTAGAACCAACGAAGGCCTATGAATGTCAGGCTTCCAGGCTACCACCAAACTACTCCCACTAAAAAGGTGGAATTCGATCCAACTCGGCCACAAGTCAACTCGGCCACAGTCAACTCGGCCACAAGTCAACTC
>NW_022749658.1:0-964 GCF_011630105.1 Anneissia japonica
AAAGAACATAACGTAAATAATAATTAGACTATTATTTACAAAATACTGTAGGCTTGTTAAGAAGTATTGCCACTCACACGTACACCTACGGTACTGTACTACATAAAAACGAAATGAACTTACACACCAGCATAAGTATGAAATCATGGAACAGTGAATTTTTTTTTTAAATACTCATCAGATGGAATAAAAAATAACCCATAGAGGCCTAGAATGCTAATATCTTACATCAGACAACAGCTTTAGACTAATTTGTAGGGCATCTGGCAAAAAATAAAGATAAATTCACAATTTGTAAAGAAAAAAGCTAAAAAAAAAAACCTTTTTTAATTTGTTTTAGTTTTTCCGCCCCTATTTTTTCAGTAGTGAGTTAAGGGCGGGTAAAGGAGGGCAAATAAACTTTTTTTTTTGGCCTAATCACAAGTTTAAGCCTACATATCAACATAAGGATATACATACAAAAATAGCAATAAAAATAATAACAATTTGTTTCTGAGCATTTCTAAACGTATAGGGAGCATACAATTGCTACAACACACACGTCTGTATAAGCCTGACTGTAGGCCTAGAAGGCCTACTCAAATACGGTGCCAGATTCAATAGGACTACATATAATGTGTCTAATCTGTACTACAATTTTTACACTGTCTTGACTACCAATTAGGCTTATTTAAGATATTTTGGCCTAATGACTCCATAGCGTTCACCCACGCATTCTCGATACACCAATGACTCTGTTTCGCGATCGCGAGGGGGAGCTATGCATATTCATGCATATCAGTTCTCCTAACTGACCTAAAATAGCACCCTCTATAATTTCTGCCCCAACTTTATGATGCAGAAATTATAGAGTAATTACGTAATTACGAGGTAGGGTAAGGGTGGGGAATTGTGGACCATTAAGCATATTTGCATAAATTTAAAAAAATGTGGATTGAGTTATACACCTGAAAGTTTTTTTTAT
>NW_022749659.1:0-670 GCF_011630105.1 Anneissia japonica
ATTTATTCGAATAAACGCCCCTCCAGAGCCGTATTTGTAACGCAGTGTGAACGCCTCCTTCGAGTAGACGCCCGGCGCGTTTATTTTTTCATGGAATAAACGATCCTCCTAAATGAGTGTAAACAAAACTAATGGATGAAGCACCATTCTCAAGACACTCCAGTAGAATTACATTTTTCTAACCTGGTTGGGATCAAGAAGTCTTTATGATCACGTGTTGATGGTAATTACCGTATTTACAGTGACATTAAGGGCCTTTATTTGAGTATAATTTACGTATCAATTTTTTACCAGAAAAAAATTAACCCCTCCCTCAAATAAACGCCTCCCTCGAATAAAATGACACCCTTCTTAACAATTAAACGCCCCAAATTTGAGAGTTAAAGAACAGGAATCGGCTAATGTGAAAAATAAGTGCCCCAACCGGGATTCGAACACTGGACTTTCTGTTGTCTATACGGACGCCTTAACCAACTCGGTCATTGAGGCTTGGTTGCGAATTCAAATCAGATTAAAGCGTCTACTTCTTCAAACTCATGCTCCTGCGTAGTTGGACAGCACTAGTTCTTGATGCATGACAAGTATCAGAGAACATAATGATACGCCGTGTCTTCTTTTAAGCATTTGACAAGACGAGGTCTGCTAAGAGATACATTTTATAAGTAAATCA
>NW_022749660.1:0-816 GCF_011630105.1 Anneissia japonica
ACTTTAGAGGCAAGCCTCAATAAATAAGCCAAATGATTTATAAGGAATAAATTGAAATGCCATTGTTTTAATTTAGTGTACTGGGAGAACGTTCCTAATATTGAGTCCAAATGGTGTGGTTGTTTTAAGTAAAAGTTCCCAGTGATTCTCTTTATCTTTGCGATTTTTGTCGCTCCAACTGGCATTATGGTCAATTGCAATCACTCTGAAATTTGAAATTGAATGACCAGCTAAATTGAAATGTTCTGTTGTTGGGAAAGTGTTGGAGAGAATTGTTTCGAACAGACTTACACTTTATATGAGCACGCATGGTTTAATCTCAAATAACCAACATGGGTTTTTAAAGGGCAGATCGTGCACATCGGTGATCTGTTCCGTACATCACCACTGGGCCACCATTCTCGATGAGAGAAAACCACCTCATATAGATGTAATATATTTAGATTGGAGCAGCGCTTTTGATAAAGGCAATCATGCCATTCTGTTTAAAAAAAATCATAAATACGGTATAAGTGGTCCTATGTGGAACTGGTTTGCATCGTTTTTATGTAACCGCTTACAGAAAGTAAACTTTAGAGGTTCATTTTCAGAGGAATCCGTAGTTACCTCTGGGGTCCCGCAAAGGTCTGTTTTAGGACCGATTTTATTTAACATTTTTGTTCTGGACCTCGCAGACAATATCGCTTCATATATTCCCCTATATGCAGACGATACGGTCTTGTATCGGGCTATTCGTTGTCCTCTTGATGAATATGTCCTTCAATCCGATTTAGATACTATATACAATTGGAGTAAGAATAATCACATGACTATTAA
>NW_022749661.1:0-512 GCF_011630105.1 Anneissia japonica
ACCTCTTGTCGGGGAGCTTGGACCCCTTGTCAGGGAGTTGGACCTTTCGTCGGGTAATTCATCCCACCGCCCCTGGTTTATAGTTTAACCATGGTTTAACCGATGTATGATTTCTCTCCGTGCGTGATCTCATTCTCAAATAAATAAAGCTTATAGTAGGCCTAGAGAACCTGGGTTTATTTATCTGTAATTTCATTTTCATGTTCAACAATTATAAGAAAACAATATTGATATAAATTATGAATTTAAAATTGATTAAAAAAATGTACATTATACATATGACATTAAGGGCGTGTACTTGATGGCTGTGGCGTCATGTGTCTCATTTGTTTAATCGTTATTTTTCATTTTCGTTTAGGGTAGCCCCAATGTAAGTGCAGATGGTATACGAATTAATGCTCTCTGTCCCACGTTTACTGATACTGCTATTCTGAAGATGGAAGTCAGAGAATATTTGTCTAAAACACGAAGTAATTTCAAAATTCTACCGTAAGTTAATATATATACAGTAT
>NW_022749662.1:0-587 GCF_011630105.1 Anneissia japonica
CTACACACTATGAGATAACGACTAAAAATAGATAAATGCACAGCAGTTGTGTTTTTGACTCGACGTCAGTATTAAAATTCGGGTTGAGCACCTATAAGGAGTTCTCAAATTATTATTATTATTATTATTATTGTTATTGTTATTGTTATTGTTATTGTTATTGTTATTGTTATTGTTATCGTTATCGTTATCGTTATCGTTATTGTTATTGTTATTGTTATTATTATTGAATAAATAAAGATTGCAGATCTAAAATTTGTTTACTTTCATTAAATTGTTCATGTATCAGACATGTAATTATCTTAATAAGGCCTAAAATGTGTGGGTCTCTGTATATACCATGCCGTTTGTAGAGAATAAAAATACTTATAAAATAGGACTATGCTATATTTTATCTTTGAAATTGTGCTTAATACCGGTACTGCACCAACACTATATATGTCGTGCGCATTTTGTTACTTTTGCACATTTTGTTTGCAAAAGGCCATGTGAGAGAGTGTCACGACGGTGGTATTAACGATTTAAGACCATCACATTAATATAACTATATATTAATATATATAATTAATATTATAATATGCAAATTG
>NW_022749663.1:0-1042 GCF_011630105.1 Anneissia japonica
GGTGGGTGCGGATTCGGTTGGGTCTCCATCGTCCCATCATTCTGGATCCCGCTCGCGGTTTTACGCGAGTACTTGGGCAATTACTCGGACAGGGTCCCCTCGTTCTTTTGCGTGAGAGCTTGGGCATATATCGGACAGGGTCCCCTCGCTCTTTTGCGTGAGAGCTTGGGCATATATCGGACAGGGTCCCCTCGTTCTTTTGCGCGAGAACGGGGGTATGCCGCTGCTTCCTTGCGGAATGGACCGCCGAAAAGCCCGTACGACGAACGATTCAGTGTGCAGGTCTCGTTCTTCGTGCGGACGGTTCGACGGTCCCATCCGCACGGGTAGGTTCGGCCTTTTCGGTCGGGTGCGAACGCCGATCCGAAAGTCTCGGAGACGATTCAGTGCACAAGTTTCGTCGTCGGGACTTTCGAACCGGCGTTCGCATCCGTGTGAGGAAGTCGTCCTTCTCGGTCCATCCGAAGGCAGCGGTAGGGTGTGGGGGGTGGGGTCGATGCTGTTAACCTGCTCGTGGTGACCCTGCTACGGCGATCGGACTCCGTTCGTCGGTCTCCGATCGCTTAACCGATAACAGCAAACATAATTTTTTTTAAAGCTAAATTTCTGGACTTAGAAAAAATTTTCGACATTTTCTGAACTTAGAAGAATATTCGACAATTCTGGACTTAGAAAAATTTTCGAAAATTCTGGACTTAAAAAAAATTTCGACTTTACTGGACTTAGAAAAATTTTCGAGATTTCTGGACTTAAAAAAAATTTCGACTTTTCTGGACTTAGAAAAATTTCGACAATTCTGGACTTTAAAAAAATTGTAAAATCTGGGCTGTAAGTTGACACCGATTCCGACCTTCGAACCTTAGCGAAACCAGACTGCGCGTGCCTGGTTTCGAAAGGTCGGTAGACTTCGTTTGCGATAGCACCCCAACAAGCTCGTCCGACACACATACCGGAGGAGCCATTCGTGGAGGAAACTGCATTTCATTTCATTTCATTTCATTTATTTCGCCAGATATAAATATATAAATATACAAATATAAAA
>NW_022749664.1:0-962 GCF_011630105.1 Anneissia japonica
AAAAAAAAAAAAAAAAAAAAAAATTGGTTCATGTGGGAATTGAACACACAACCACCAGGTTTCCCGTAACATGATTAGTCTATTTTTTCTAATTCGCATAATGAATCTTTCAAACATTTTTGTCTATTTAAAAAAAAGTACGTAAGTTATGGAGATGGTAACAATAAAAAAATCAATTGTAAATTTAACTCTACATTTTTAGACAAAAAAATAAACCCTCTTAGCCGACGGCCAATTTTTGACACCATGAACATGCATAATATTAACCTGCGGTGTATATATACAAAGAATTGTTTCTATTAGGATCAGAGTTGACTAACTGGTACTTGGTGTGGTACTAGGTTTATGGCTTAGGGGCCGCGGTTTACCTCCCTCCGTTTAGTCATGCTGGATCATGAGTAGTAAGCTCGGCGATCGTGGGTTCGATTCCCACACGCAAGTTTTTTTTTAAATTTTTTTATTTATTTTTATTTTTTTTTTGAAGGTCGGGTTCAACTCCCACACGAGCCAGTTTTTTTTGTTTTTTTTTCTTTTTTAAAGGCAGTTTAGTTGGTGGATAATGAATAGCAAACATGGAGGTTGTGTGTTCGATTTCCACACGAACCAATTTTTTTTCCTTTAAGGCAGTTTAGTTGATGGTGGATAATGAATGTATTGTACGCGAAATAACAACAAACAGGAACGTGTCATGTCCGAGCCTAGGCCGTCATGGAAGCCCACTGGCTCGGCTGTGTAATTCATGTTGAGCCAACTGCAGACGAAAAGGTTACAATCTTTTCAGAGATAAGCTGGAGGAAAGTTTTAGACAGTGCCCATCAATGGAAGGATTTTAATACTGTGGAATGGAAGTTAGCGAAGTCCTTGGCTTGCTTGCTTAACCGTTTTTCTTCGATCGTCGCTTCCAACCGTCTAGGCGCATCTAGCCTAAAGAGGGCCTACATAGCAGGTCGAGATCCATGAAA
>NW_022749665.1:0-1602 GCF_011630105.1 Anneissia japonica
GGCCCTTATTAGGCATATTCCAATTAAAATTTAAACCATTAAATTAAAAGTGAAGACATTATTTTTTTTATGCATAGGCCTATATGTGCTATTTTACAGCTGAGGAGCCATTTTGAAAACAAAAATAAATGTGTTACACCCCACCACCCACCCACACCCACTCTTATTAAAATGGCCGGACCACTTGCAAAATGCTTCCGACGGCTATGATAAGAATGAGAAAATTTACCTGACCGTTTTCAAGTGAGAAAGAGGGGGTAAGATCTTGAATGATGGCTCATTTCCCGCAATCTAGAAATCAACATTTTCATAGGGGGAACATGGACCACCTTTTTCTTTGGGGTTCATACGGTATCGATTCATGGAATCGGGAGGGGAAAACCTTGAATTTTGAAGAACTTTAAAGTCATTAAAAGCCACCTCAGGAGTCGGGAAATCGCATTTCCCGTTATCTATAGGAATCAAAATTTTCCGGACCGGAGCCCCTTTCTTTTTGGGATTTATCGATTAATGAAAAAAAAGGTACGTAGGCCTACTTACTGTAATAAGAATGAAAAAAAATTACCTGACCGTTTTCAAGAGGGGGAAACCTTGCATTTTGAAGAACTTGAAAATCATTAAAAGACACTTCAGAAGTCGAGAAATAAACATTTTCCCGGGGAGAACGCGAACCCCCTTTGCTTTTTGGGGTTCATTGATGATTCATGGATTCGTTTTCAAGAGGGGAAAACCTTGAATTTTGAAGAACTCAAGTCAATAATTAAAAGACACGTCAAAAGTCGGGAAAAGTTCATATCTAGGAATCATAATTTTCCCTGGGTCCGGAAGACCCCTAGACCCCTATATGGAATTTTTGGGAAAATGAAAATAACCCCTCCCCTGAAATTCGAACCCATATGATCCGCCCCTGAAGAGAAAAAATGGAGGAGAGGGAAGAGAGCGTTTATTTAATCCCGACCGAGTTACATTTTCATCTATGCTAAATAAGCTCGTCAAACTGTACGGTACTGAAAATGTCTGAAAACCCCAGAGTTTCGCCCCTGGACCCGACCCGTGAGATGCTCCGTCGCGCAGGTGAACTCTTGCAATTCATATTCCCATTCATCTAGTGCCTCCTCCCCCTTCCCTTTGAAAAACTTTCCGCCGGCAGTGCTGTAAACTCAAAGTTTGCCTCGTTGCATTTTGAGTACAGTATTTTGTACCAGAATGATCCTGGTCTTCAGAGAATCGCTAAAAGTTATCGCCGACAGTGTTTGGCGACGATGATTGATCTGTCGAGCCTTCCTCATTGCGTTGGGGACAAAGTAATCACGTTGCAAGCGAGTGCAGCGGTTTTACATAACCAGGCTAGGAGGATTTTGAAGTCGATGCACCCAGTGTGACGTTTGGGTTAATATTATGTGGTCATTTCCCGATTACTGCCTGTGTTTCCTTTCGGAAGTGTATGCACATCTTGGCCTACTTGCAATTTATTGCAAAATTCTGATAATATAATTAATGGAAAATGTTGGCTGAGAAATTAATTGCAAAATCTGAGGACAACATAGTTTGTAGCAAATGGGTGATCCCCATCCTCAACCCCAGTGGCGTATCTAGGGGGAT
>NW_022749666.1:0-2088 GCF_011630105.1 Anneissia japonica
ATTCTTTTTTCCTCCTTTCCCTCTGTAACATATACATCTTTTTTGAAAAGTCTTGTTTTTTCAAAGTTTAATCTCTTTCACTTACTTCCTTAGAGGGACCTTAGAATTTAAGCGTCAGTATATCAATCATGGGATACTTCATGTTATATTTTATTTAGCAAATTATTAATACTTAAACGTACGATAATCAGCCAGAGAAAACAAACAACATGTAAAATATTAGTGTGAGTTAGCAAGTGATACAGTATATAGAGAGAATAATAAATGTGTGTACAAACACCAATGATTGGCTTTTGAAGATCAACCACGCTATTTTGAATTGAAATTAAGTGGATAAAATCAAATAATTTATTTAAATTTCTCTAGGCATTTTATTGCAGGAAATATTTGATGCGATGGTAAAATATCAGATAGAAACTAACACATACACACGATCAACTACGAGGTAAACACCTAAAAATAAGAAAATTGCAATTCTTTGTTAGGTTTTTATTCCAGATTTCATAGAAAAGGCCGCAAATTGTAATAATAGTATTGATTTCATTTTTTAAAGCACCGCGAGACGGTGTCTGGTCAACGCGTTAGTTGGTATGTGGTCAACGCTTCTGAAAGTCATTATGGGTCATTGGTTAACATTTGATGAAAGCAAATGTGTTGATTCCTTGTATGGTTTACTCATCATGTGGACATCCCGAGTTACAATATTATATGAACCTTAATTGCACTCATGTTGTTTTGCTTTGGTACTTCATATATAATGTCAATATACCATAATGTACAGTTTTATTATGTTCAAGTTTATTCACCGTTTAAAGTTTAAACCACCAATATACATGTTTATAAATTGAATAAATGAAGACTGTAGGAATGACCAATAATAAAAATAAATATAAAAATTTAAAAAAAAAATCATTGTCATGTTCATACATAATTGTCGTTTCTAACTTGTGGTTATTCTACGTTAATGTTAATGTGAATTCATTACTTTCGTCAAATGTTATACAATCTTAATTAATTTACGCCTATATAATTTATTATAAAAGAAAACCAGTGTTAATGATTACCGTTCTAGGCCCACAGGCATGCTATTGATTTATTATTTTTTACTAATAAGTCATAGAGAGTCAAATGAGAACATTATTGCTTTCTTAGTCTGCACCGGTTGATTAAATTAACTAAATGGGCTAAATGGTAAGCTACTTTTATAGTTAGTTTTTTGGGTGGGTTTTTTGCATTTTATAATATTTCCTTTTGCATCATATGTCAGATTAAGTTTTCTACAAAATTGTATTATTCAGATTCGTTTTTAGTTTTAGGCATAAACAAAAATAAACAATTTTTTTTCCAATGAAGTTGAAACGATTTTGGAAATTGAATTTGTAGGAGATTTGAAGACAGGTTAACAGCACTTTATTCACATCCGAAACATTTCCGTTCTGACATTGTTCAATAGCCACAGATTTCCGAAACATTGCACTTCAACTTTAACTTAGCGGATAAAAAATTGGTGTAATATTTTAGAAAATAAAAAGAATAGGCCATAGGCCCATAAAATAGTTACATGATGATGAACCACTAGTATTGCAAATTTCGAATGATTCTGAATCGTCCTGGTTGCTTATGTTACCTGTACTTTTCAGCTTTCGGTTAGTTGTACCCCGCGTCCGAGATCAATAATACGTAAATTTGTGAATGAATGTATACCTAAATACCTGAAGGCTTTTCCAGTACATATACATAAGTTATGTACGTATGATTCATGTATAGGTGATAAATGTATACATTTATAATGAATATTCTTAATCAACAACTGTACATTTGGGAAAAAATATAAAGTTAAGTATAATTAAATTAAGTTAAATCAATCTGCATACAACGTGTTTCGTCCTTTACGGACTCATCAGTGCAGCTCAGATAAATTTGAGATTGAACCTTAGCTATGAAACAAGCAAGCTTGTATCAAGGCAGTTTAAAAGCGCTCGTAATACCATGCCAAGAGTGCTCAAACTACATTATAGTAGTGGGCCAGCTAAATGCAAAACAGCAAATTATATAAAAAAAATATATATATATATAGATAGATATATA
>NW_022749667.1:0-581 GCF_011630105.1 Anneissia japonica
ACAAGGCAACGCAAGCATGATCACTCAAGCATAAGTCACTGAATCGCGGTTTCCTGTCAAATCGTTGAAAATCGACGTATCGCATGAAAATTCAATACGACGGTTTCCTGTCCAACATTGCTTTGCGACGATTTAACCTTACGTTACGTCGATTTCACAACGCACCAGTCGCAATCGGTTTCCTGTCAAATCGCATTTTGTTACGATAAAACGACGTAGTCGTAAGTAAATCTGCCTTCTTACGTCGACAGGAAACCAGGCTTTACTGTCATGGATAACATCAACAACAAATCTAAATTGCTAACGAGCACAAACATTTTAAAACGGAAAAACAGTACAGTAAAATGTAAAATAGTCAGCGAGTTTGTCAAACAAGGTATAAAGAAAGTCTCGCCTTGGGTAGCATCTTTTTAAAGAAAATCATTAATTTCATTTAAAAAAACAAAAGTTACTGATTGATTAAATAATTCTATTTTAAATAAGAAATGATAATGCACAGTAAAGGTAACATAGGAAAACATTTAAAAGATCATTATATTAGTGCTACTGAAACTGTTAATTATTTCAAGGTTTTATCTAAG
>NW_022749668.1:0-672 GCF_011630105.1 Anneissia japonica
CGTCATCATATCGCCATCTGAATTCAACAAACTGAATATTATCGATGTCGTCATTTAAAAAAAATACGCATTTGAGCGTATCTCGCTTATTCTTGGTCAATTTTCTTCCAACTTTGAGTATGTTATAGCTAAGTCAATTCTCTTACATACACGTACACTTTTTCACATTTTGATGTCGTCATCATGGTCAAAATATAGGGTTTTGCTTACCCCCTTATCTTTCTTTCGTCAAACCATTGATGACCCCGTAATCACCTTAATCATTCGTGATTTCTGAATCATATTTAGTGGGCATAAACTTCAGGTCATGGTTAAATGTTATGTACATTATATTTTTGTGCGCGGGTAATAACGCGAGCGTTCACGTGCGTCAAATTGAAAATATGCTTTATATCAGGTCTTTTTTTAATCAGTTATAGCTCCTTAGGATGAAAGGTGACACCCAATTTTTATTACATATTCTGAAAGCACATGAGCTGTAGATATGATTTTATATATCATAATAGCTGATCGGACATTGTGACGTCATCATATTGCCATCTGAATTAAAAAACAAGAAAAAAATTATATTTCTTTTCTTTAAACGTTGATGACGTCAAATCATCTGAACAATTCGTCATTTCTGAATAATATTAAATGGGCTTATACTTCAGATCAAGTTTGAATGTTAGG
>NW_022749669.1:0-1443 GCF_011630105.1 Anneissia japonica
TCCATCGAATTGGAAAAATAGAAATTTACATTAATAATGGTTACATAATGTGTCTTTATTAATGTGCTTAAATAAATGAATCATGCCTGAAATGATTAATTTATTGACGATTATTTTTTGTGTCAATATCATGAGACTTTTTGGAAACTTTGTTTCGATTTTAGACTCGAAAGAGGCATGAGATGGGCTACCACAACGGCCGCGCAGGAATCTTGACAACGGTCTGACTTGCCGAAAACAGCAGTCATCTTGGCTTAGAATATTGTCATCTTTTTAAGTTCTTATAAAAGTATAATTCGTTTTAAATCTACCTTTCGTTTGATCTCGACACGTTCATCTTGGATACTACACTTGTTTTGTAGTAGAAATTGTAATAAAAACGATTCCGATTGGTAAAATCAGTGAATTTGAGAGCAATGAAATTATAACAAACTATGAGCATCAAGTCTCAGTTTGGTTTGTTTGTAGTTGCTACGTGCTTTTATGACGTGCACGCATTTTCCGCGCTATACGCGTAGAATATAGAACATGCCTATCCATAGTACGCGTTAGATTCAACGAAAAGTCTCATGGGATTGATAAAAAAAATATCTAAAAGAAAAAAAAAAGAAGAAAAAAACAGACACACACATTAGGTCTATTAAAGAACAGTAGATGACAAACACCAATTTCATTACTAATGATTATTGAGCTTGATAGATGTTTCATCAATGTTGGATCCAAATTCCTTTTCCTCTTGTCTCATAAAATAGGCTTATATATTTTCGTTTTTTAGATACGTAAGCATCTGTATACATACTGATTTAAATAAATAGTTATCCTTTATAATCTTTTATCGAGTTTTTTTTTTCTTGTAAATATTGATCAGTTCAATAGATATCGAAGGACACATTACAATTTTATGTTTTACGATTGTTCATCCAATTTACAATTAGACCCTAATACAATTTTTTTTATTATGTATATATATTTTTTAAATATAATTATTCTATTTTTTCTGTTAATGTAAAACAAATACTGTAGGAGCTCTGGCAGTATTATTATTATTAAAAAAGAAAAAGATTGAGTTGCACATTACCTACAGCATAATAGGAATTTATTATAAAATAAAGTATAAATAATTTACCATATTTATTCGAATAAACGCCCAGGAGCATTTATTATATAGTTGAGAAGGGGTTTTGAGGGTACTCGAGAGAGGTGTTTATTCGAGGCTATTTTTGTTGTATAATATGGATACATTACTCAAATAAACGCCCCTAATTTCACTGTAAATGTGGAACGGTGGAACATAATTACCGTCAAATGTTTTATTGCGTGATTATAAAGACATATTGATCCCAACCAGGTGAGAAAAAATGTAATTCTACTGGAGTAAAACATTAATAATAGAATGTGATGTTGCTTCCATTAGATTTGTTAACATTTAATTACATTTATTTT
>NW_022749670.1:0-1082 GCF_011630105.1 Anneissia japonica
CAAAGTGCTGTAAAAAAAAATTGCCCAAGCCCTAGGCATGGGGATTTTTTTTCTGAGACACTATATGGTATGCTGATTCAGAAAAACCAAAAATTAATTTTCCTTTACTTTTTTCCCGCTAAAGTTCATTTCAGCAGTTTTACAACCAGACTACCGGCGATGCAGTACATTGCAAGGAAGACGATCCAAGTCCACTTGATACGCCATGGCGTATCAACAATTGAAAACTACTTTTATACATTACCAGTGCGTTTTATAAATGAAATTAAAATCCCTATAGTAAAATAACATATTCATTTGGTACATTCAAGCGTTTAAAAACGATTTAATGGTTATACATTTTAAATTTAATTATTTTGAAAAATTATTATAAAATTAATAACCCATATGGAATGGTAGAGTCCATGGTCAACGACGCAAAAAAACATGTGAAAATGGGTGAAAGCAATACATTGAATTTAACAGCAATCAGAGAAAACACGGAGAAAACAATATTTTACAGTATACAATACAATACCTTTTTTATAGAGCCTGATAATCATATATAATAAATATATTCTTTTACATTAAACTTCGAGATTAATCAACATTGAAATAGAATAGAGTCTAGGTTTGTGCCGCATCGAAACATGTGTTTCATCGGTAGAAAGGGGTGAGAGCAGTCCCATGTAACTGCTAGCTGGAGAACATTGTTTTTGCTTTTTTTGAAACGTTTCTCGTCACATACAATGGATATACTGTTCCACCAAAGTTCCAGATTAATCGATATTAAAATAGATAACATATAGGCCTAGGACAACTGCTCACATTTATATTAGATAAAGGTACTAATATGAAGTTCAATATTTTTTTTTGTATTTCGCTAACACTGAAGGAAGTGTACCTTATCTACGTTCATGATCGAATGTAGGCCTACTGTAGACCGATATCCGTCTGTCGTCCTACAGTTTTATTTAATAATCTTAATTAATACTAAAACGATATAAGAAATGATAATTTTAAAGACTAACTGTAAAGATAGAGAAAATAGAACAGAAGGAGTAACATCGACTTTATCGCTTATCTTTAATCCAATTAAACAG
>NW_022749671.1:0-927 GCF_011630105.1 Anneissia japonica
GTAATAACGTCATAAATAAAAATTCTATTTTTTCTTAATTCAAATGGCAATATGATGACGTCACAGTGTCCGATCAGCCAATATGATCTATAAAATCGTAACTCATGTGCTTTCAGAATATGTAATAAAAATTGGGGGTCACCTTTCATCCTATGGAACTATAACTGATTTAATATATTCATGGTTTTATGCATATGTAAATATTGACGCACGCGTACGCACCCGTTAAGTCGCGCGAACGGAAAATTAAGGTACCTAACATTCAACCTTGACCTGAAGATTATGCTCACTTAATATGATTCAGAAATGACGAATGGTTAAGATGATATGGGCTCATCAACGTTTTGAGGAAAGAAAGATGTGGGGGTCAGAAAAAAAACAATTTTTTGACCATGATGACGTCATCAAAATGTAAAAAGAAGTCAATTATATGAAAGAGAATTGTCTCAGCTGTAACAAATGTAAAAAGATGTCAAATATATGAAATTGAACTGTCTCAGCTATAACATACTCAAAGTTGGAAGACGATCGATTAAGGATAAGCGAGATACGCTCAAATGCGTATTTTCAAAAATGACGTTATAGCTATAATTCACTTTCTTTGAATTCAGATGCCAATATGATGACGTCACAATGTCCGATCAGCCATTTTGATCTATAAAATCATATTTACAACTTATGTGCTTTCAGAATATGTAATAAAAATTGGGGGTCACCTTTCATCCTTAGGAGTTATAACTGAATAAAAATAGGTCTGATTTTAGCATATTTTCACTGTATATCGGCACAAATCCGCGCAAAGATACCTATATTTGATGCGCACATACGACATTGCTATTGGCCATAAGATGACCAAAAAGGATGGAAATTTGTGGAAATAATGTCAGGAACCAAAATTATGTGAAAAAACATGATGTCTAGCTTCCG
>NW_022749672.1:0-930 GCF_011630105.1 Anneissia japonica
AAACAGTACAGTAAAATGTACAATAGTCAGCGAATTTGTCAAACAAGCTATAAAAAAAGTCTCGCTTTGGGTAGCATCTTTTTAAAGAAAATCTTTAATTTCATTAAAAAAAACACAAGTTACTGATTGATTAAATGATTCTATTTTAAATAAGAAATGATTAAGCACAGTAAAGGTAACATAGGACAACATTTAAAAGATCATTATATTAGTGCTACTGAAACTGTTAATTATTTCAAGGTTTTATCTAAGTGCAAATCCAAGTTTGATTGCTTAATTAAATAAATGCTTTGGATTAAAGAACTGAAACCTACACTTAACAAACAAATCAGTCAAAGCCAAACTTTTTATCTAGTTAATCTGCTAAGAAGGGCTAGTTATTGCTTAGCTCCACTGTGGCTCCACACAGTAGGCCCTATTGATATGTAAATTAATTACTTACTTCCTGTCACTGCTTGGCATTTTTGTTTTTAGTTTTTCCAATTTACTTGATCTTGAGAATGGTTCCATGATGGACCCGAAACGTCGATCTTTCTTGTCATTAAATTTTGTTTTGAGATTATGTTCTTAATTGATTTAATAAATAAAAGCCACAAATAATAATTTGATTTACTAAATTTCATTATGTAAAAATAGTTATGCTTTTAGATCAAAAATTTGTTATGCCTTACTTATTTTTAATCTATGGTCTTTTTAATTAATTTTCTTTTTTTTATTGGAAATTCCATAGTGCAGAGTAAATTTATCAAACCCCATTGGGTTTACAGTAATATGAAAAAAAAAAGTTTATACAACAGAAATAGTATCTAAAATGATCTCAGTTTCCAAAGTTAAAGCAAAAGATGTAATCTAAACACACAATATTAGGCAGGATCTATTTATTTGGAAAAGAACCCACTCTTTTGTGAAATTAAGAGGTTTATAGGTGAA
>NW_022749673.1:0-619 GCF_011630105.1 Anneissia japonica
CTTTGCCTAACCCTAACCCTAACCCTAACCCTAACCCCAACCCTAATCCTAACCCTAACCCTAACTCTAACTCTAACTCTAACCCTAACTCTAACCCTAACACTATCCCTAACTCTAACCTAACAAAAAAAAAAAATTACATTTTTGACTAAACTTTTTAACATTGCCACTTTTTGCACAAAAGTGCTTATCTCTCCTATTTGAGCACTTAGTGCAAATTTTTGACTTTCCGCCATATTTCGAGTACTTTTCCGAAAAACTTCAAACTTTCAATGGAATAGAGTTTGTTTCAGCCTATCTTACTTTGCCTAACCCTAACCCTAACCCAAACCCTAACCCTAACCCTAACCCTAACTCTAACCCTAACCCTAACTCTAACCCTAACCTAACAAAAAAAATTACATTTTTGACAACTTTTTAACATTGTTACTTTTTGCACAAAAGTGCTTATTTCGCCGAGTTGAGCACTTAGTGGAAATTTTTGACTTTCCGCCATATTTCGAATACTTTTCCGAAAAACTTCAAACTTTCAATTGAATAGTTTTTGTTTCAGGCTATCTCACCGTGCCTAACAAAAAAAATTACATTTTGACTCAACTTTTTAACATTGTCCCTTTTT
>NW_022749674.1:0-1167 GCF_011630105.1 Anneissia japonica
GTAAACCAAGGAGCGGAATGTCGCAACTCTTTATATATATGGCTCTGGCTGCGTACAGAGCCATAGATAGAAAGAGTTGCGACATTGAGAATTTAGAAGCCATTTTGTGTCATACGCGATGCGCGTTCTGTGTCTAACGTGATGTGCGTTCCTGTGTATAATATTGTATAATACAGTTAGCGGCCTCCTGTATAGTTTAATTTCATTTAATCTTTTTAGCAGTCGAATTTCATGTAACTATTTATAGATTTTTTTTTTATGATTTCACTACTTTATATCCAATTACATATTATAAAATAATACTGTAATAATTTACTATTTTTAAGCAGTTCTTTAATCATCGCCGATAGACCGAGAGAGCCCCTCGATGGCAAACATTCTTTAATTAGGCAATCCTTAAGTAGCTCCTATTATTTTTGCAAATAAATGATATGTGACGACCAGCAAAAATTAATTAAATACGTATATCAAAATTTAATTTAAATCCGTCTAGTGTATATAGATTGTTGCTCTTTAAATTTGAATATGAGCGAGCCCTATACAAATCTTATGTTATTAATTTGATTATTATTATTTATAAATATTAAAATAGTATAGGTCAGTTGGCCGCAATATATAAACTGTGCTTTGCTGTAAATGTTATAAATTGTAAGTGTTAAATGATATACAGGATCTGTGATATATCCAACTTGTGTAATTATGTAACGTACATTTTATTGTATTAAAAGTCTCGCCTCTATTTTAATATTGTATTATGGCTGGACAGTATGTTACTTTTATAAACACACTGCGAGAGCGTGTCCGCTGTTTTAAAAGCGTCGTTTCCAAAATAAAGTTATAATAATTATATAATAGTATGCAATAGAAACAGCAAATCATTTTTAAGATTATTAAACATCACATTTATTTTCATTGTCATTCGTATTTATACAGGCTGTACAAAGATTTGAAATTAAGAACCATTTTCTAATATTGTTTAGCGAACAACCTTTAAAGATCGTCAGAAAAGGTGGGAAAAAAATATTTTTTTTCTTATTTAGCTTAAATATTTTTCCGAACGCATCCAGGCTGAGGCGAATGAGAAAATAGAAATAAAATTTTAATGATGAACGTAAACAGTGTAATAATGCAACTGATAAATGATTTCAATTTATATAATTAAGGAAG
>NW_022749675.1:0-948 GCF_011630105.1 Anneissia japonica
GGATGATAGATTATAAGGCTAATAGTTATAGAGCTATATCTACTAAGACTTTTTAATATGGGCAACAAAAATAAGATAAGCTTTGAGGCTAAATTCTTGTCCTCATGTTGCTTACACAATCATAGCTCCATAACTATGAAAAAATGCTCTTTAAAAAAATCCTATCTTAAACAGTGCATTAAAAATGGACCTTTGCATTACAGTATTGTAGTATGGGGAGGACTATATATACGTGCCCTAGTGCGGTTTTGTAGTTACCATATGAGATATTTTACTGTGTTAAAAATCAAGGATTACATTACTATATTTGTGAAACATAACTTGTACAAGAAGATAAATCTGTGAGTCATACGATGAGACTACTTCGTCTAGTTTTTGTACTACATACTATTTTAATACATTATGTTATGGCTTGTACTTGTTCCAGATTTCGTACGCAACAAATTTCCTCACGCAAAAAAGTCAGAAATTCGAGCAGTCATTGGCAAAAAAAGTAGGGAGATACAAAGGAGAGAAAAAGGCCCAACAACTACTACTACTACTGAGTAAGTTAAACCTGTTTGAACTACTGTTGCGCAACGTAAAGTATGTCCTCGTTTTTAATCGTAGTCGTGTAGATACGCAAGGGTTTTCATTTGCAGCAACAATCCACCCACGCTATGATAAATATTATTATATTCTATGCTGTGATTGATCTGAATGCAGGAATTAAATTACCTGAGAACATTCTTCCTTGATACTGAAACAAATGTTTCATTAATACTTCCTTGATGTTAGAAGATTGGACACGATTGATATCCGTCGTCGACAAACCTTGAACATACAGTATAAAACTTTAGTTGACAGACGCGTAATACTAGGTAGAGGCCTACGGTTAGACTAGAGTAGGATTGAACGGATTCATTATGGACAGTGCAGCGGACCGTGTATAATAGGCTTAAACCTGAG
>NW_022749676.1:0-194 GCF_011630105.1 Anneissia japonica
AGGTAACTTTTTAAAGCTATTATCCATGTGAATTTTGAGTGCTTTTGTTCGTTTATTCTATTGATTAACAAAAAACCTCAAGTGTATTAAAGCAATTGAACATCAATTGTGTTTTACGAGTCTTTATTTTATCAATTAAGGCATCGTTTATAAGGCATTATTATTTTTATTATAAAATGTTAAGCGCATTTGAT
>NW_022749676.1:322-527 GCF_011630105.1 Anneissia japonica
AGATGTGTATAATAAAGGAGCTCCACAGTGATATAAAACCTGTTTTATTCAACTCTGACAAAATTTTCTCTTTATAAATTGCAAATGCTGCAGATGTATATATTAAATCTTCTAATACACATCCAGTTCCAAGAATAAGATTTTTTAATGAAATATCATCATTTGTAATACACCTTAAGACACTCCTTACTTTCCTCCAAAATGT
>NW_022749677.1:0-915 GCF_011630105.1 Anneissia japonica
CTAAATCCATATCAGTTATACATTGCCTATGCTCATGAAAGTTAGTAAAGTTTAATATGAACAAAATGATTAGAAAATATCTGTTGAATAAATTAAGCTTAAGAACAGTTAGTGGGAGCTCAACAATCTGTTGCTACGTGCATTTTGCTGATTGCGTTCATTATCATTTGTAGACAAGAGTAGAAAAGCATTGTATTTTGCTTGAATATAATAGTGAATCTAAGATAAAGATAATAATGGAAACTATTACTTTCTTTTTAGTATTTTCAATAGCTTTTGTGTAAACAGTTGGATAGATTGACTCAATACAGTGTGTAACCATGAGTCCACCGATTATTTACCAGTACTTAACCAGAACAAGTGGTTTTAGTCAGTGCTTATTTAAATGCAATGTTTGAGGTTCCTGGCAATAATAAGTGTTGGCACCATGGTTTACCAACGAGTAGAAGGATTTAAGTATGACAATTTCAGGCAGAGGCTGGCAAAATAATGGCAGAGAAGAAATACCTGATGCCCAGACAATCTAAGTAATTGTGGACAATTTTAAGCTGTTTTTCTTTAATGGTAAATGGGGTGGGATGGGACCTTGACCTGTCAAAATTGGGCCTAAGCCATGGTCTGTCCAACTAACTCCACAGCCTGCCCCTCCTGGCATTGCCACTGCTGGAAATAATACCTTTAATACTCGGCACAGTCGGTACCAGTGTACAGTGCGGTTTTCTAAAGTATTTCAATTGTGATTCATTCCTGATTACAACAACATGGACATAAATATGTAGACCTACAGTATCTGTATAGAGTACTACAGTGTTACGTCACGATACCACGTGATACTACTCTGTTGCTATCGTTTCAAAATGAGTTCAACCGGACACCATTTTCGCCACTGATAAACCATTGATCCCAATTTCTAAC
>NW_022749678.1:0-614 GCF_011630105.1 Anneissia japonica
ATTTTTTTAAAGAGATGATGTGTTGTATATTCTCTGTTTTCATATTCCTTGTTCATTGTGTAGGTCATTGATCGTCGTGATTGTATTCTACATTACATTGTGGCATTCGGCTACACTCAACAACTGAGAGAAGCACTCGGGATTTCTGCAGGCAATGTGAATTGTCAAGACGAGGTACGTATAGGAAACAACACATTATTCATTAAAAACACTGAATGACAAATCGTCATTATGTAATTAATAAATAACTCATAAAATTATAACTAAGTATTTAATATTAAATATAATTATGGTTGTAAAATACTGTGTATTTATTACTTCTATTAATGTTCAATTGCTTTATTGTGTGGTTTTAACCGTTGAGTGAAAGCCAAGCAAATGAATGATTCTGAATCAAAATTTCTTGTTTGAAATAGGGCGTCCATGTTGTGATAGCAAGCGAATGAATGTTTCTGAATCACTCAAAGTAAAAAGCGTGTTTAAAATTCCGGAAAATCAGCTTTTTTTCAGCCATTTTTGGAATTGATTTTGTTTCTATTAGTATTGTATACACAATATGATGATTACATTTTGCATTACATAGGCCTATTTCTACATATGTATGTAGGCCTAGG
>NW_022749679.1:0-593 GCF_011630105.1 Anneissia japonica
GCCGACGTCCGGTCGCATGCCGTGCTCGTAGCCGTTGAATTGCAGCATGTCCATCGTCCAGGGATAGGGTTTCAGCGATTCGTTAGGAACGTTGCGCACTCGATCGAGAAAGTAGTTGTGTTCGATCATCATCTCCGACAGGACCTTGCGAAGGGTGGATTCGTACATCATGCTGTCTTCGTTCGCACCTTCCGCGTCCCCGTTCGCTTCCCGAAGCCTGTACGCACCGACCATCCTGGTGAGCACGTCCGATTCGCCTTCCGTCTCTTCCAGTTCTCTGGCGATCGATCGAACGTCGCAGGTCGACTGCACCAGAGAAATGCCGACGTTCGCGTTCATCCTCTGCCTGAATCTTGAGGAGGCGCTCCTGCTGGCTGCGTGACAAGACGATTCGGTTCTGTGTGGGGCGAAACATTCCTTCCTCAGTTTTCTGTGTCGTTGGATGATCGGCGCGAACGCGCCGTCCTGATCGCTGTGTCTCTTCATTGTCCGGACGACGATTGAAACCACCACGATCTCACGCGAGCCATTTAAAGAGGTCCCAAAGCCAGAACACGGACAGCCCGGCGACCAGGAACAGCAACACGCAGATC
>NW_022749680.1:0-587 GCF_011630105.1 Anneissia japonica
TTACAAGCTATAAACGGTGCCGATACGTTTTTAGTAAAAACAAATCACTACAAACATACATACAATAGAATGTAGGATTACATTGTAGTTATTGAATGTACAATTATTAGCCATGTGTTTTTTGCTCAATAACCACGGTACTCAATTAATTTCTCCAGGTAAGCAACAGAGTTCAAATTCGCTTCTTTATGTACAAGAAACTCAAATACATATGGAACGATGCAGAACGGTCCTATCATCAACTAAGGTGAGACATAATTTTTAAAAAAATAGAAAGAGAATAAAAGTTTAATTCAGCTGTTGAACGAAAAAGTTTCTTATGGTATGAAAAAGTGCGCTTCTGTTGGAAATTAAACCTGTGACCTTTCGCTGTTGAGGCTAGTGTAAAACTCAAAAAGATCTTTTTTGAAGGGTAATAATACGATCATAGCATCGGTTCCTTCTATATTTTGGGTGACTGTTTCTATAATTTTACTTTGCTTTCAAAATTTCCACAGTTCTACGCAGCAAAATTGTAGGTTGTTAAGTTTAGTAATTTTAAAAAGCGCCTGGAGACGATTTCTACTGGTGAAGACGCTATCGGATTA
>NW_022749681.1:0-1690 GCF_011630105.1 Anneissia japonica
AGTGCAATGACATCAGCAGCGATATATCGACTGGAACATACAAACAGGGTAGGCAATTAATAGATTTGCAGATTAAATGAAAATGTATTACCATTGAATGTAAGTTTGTCTGTCGGGTGATGTTACTGACATAAGTGAGACTGGCTACCTATGCCTCTATTGGAAAGAAACTACCAAGCCCTTACCCACACACAAGTGAGAAGCATTTACCTCCCCCCAACAAATGAGGAATCTAGCAACATACAGATGTAGCCTCTTTGTCTAGTAATGGACTAACCAACTCTGCTCTGTCTAAACATCTTCAGAGAAACCTAATCTTCCTCTGCTACAAGGATTGGTACTGTAAATATTTTTTTTAGGTGGTAAAATATTCAAGAGTCCACATAATTACTTATGAATCATATGATCTGGAATAGACACATTCTGTTAAATGGTAATGTGTATGTTTTGTTATGTTTAGGAGTTACCACCAAAGAAAAAGCTAATACTGGAGGAAGCGCAGGAGCTGAGCGCAAATCATTACAAGAAGTATACCGAAAGGCTGCGTTCCATTAACCCGCCGTGTGTGCCTTTTTTTGGTGAGTGTTTAGACACACACAAGAATGTTAAACCCTAGCACCATGTAAATGGTATTAAATACGTAATGTATCAGTAAAGACTAGCAAAAAACTTTTTTTAAACATATATTTATAGAGGGGTGACCCAGCGTATCCTAGAAGGTCGGCTGATTTTTCCACCTCCCCTTCCCCTTCACATCCAACAGCAAGTACACTCGCCACTTACAGGATGAGAATGATGCTTTATAAATTAAGCCTATTTATGAGGCTTAGGGAGTGGAGTTGTTTTTCGATTGTGAACTAAAGTCCCGCTGTGACAGGAATTGAACCTAGGATCCTGGGATCTGAAGGCAAGCATCTTAACCACTGAGCTATTCAACTGCAATCCAAACTATCAATTAACCTCCTTGATCCGAATTGAACTTCTTCTATATTATCTAGGAATGTATTTAACGAACATTCTAAAGACAGAGGAGGGTAATCCTGACTTCCTGCCAGACTCCTATGATCTGATAAACTTCAGCAAGAGACGACGGGTGGCAGAAATTACGGGTGAGATTCAGCAGTACCAGAATCAACCTTACTGTCTCATGGTTGAGAAGAATATCAGGGTGAGTAAATCAGTCACCTGGAAAATAAATTAAATTTTTGGTTTATTTTTAACTATTTTCAAGTGTTGTATATTTAGAAATATATGTTATAGAATTGTATGACTTTGTGTTTATTTCCTGATTATGATGCAGTAAATATTAGATCATTGCAGCTGCGTGTGTTGAATGTATTAAAATATATTTTATTCGTTAGTAATAATAATAATAATAATAATATAGGCTTTTATATAGAGCTCTATACAACTAAAGTTACGTTCAGACTTGGAGATAAGCCAGGCTTACATTGTGCCCGGCTCTAGGTTAAGCCCAGCTTAACTTTGCTGGGCGTTCAAACTAGCGGGATTAGCCAGGTGAGAGTATTTGCATATTAATGAACCATAACCAGGAAACGAGTTTCGAAACATTGCGCTTGAAATGTACGCTCGCTCACAGAACATGTAATTGAATGCTGATTGGTCATTTTTAGTTCCTATGCATGTAATGCAATAGGAACTATTGTAATCACTCTTGCTATTTCCTATG
>NW_022749682.1:0-1488 GCF_011630105.1 Anneissia japonica
ATTCCCTGACCCTCGGCAACTTTCTCCCGTCCGAAAAATTGGCCATTCCAATTCCTCCACACTTTCCACAGCCGGGAACATCAGACCTGATACCGTCGACTCTGGATATACAGTAATAGTATTGAGAATAGTGTTGCCTTCATTTTAGGTAGGAGAAAGGCGCTTATTTAAACAAACATTAAATTACATTTGGTAACGAATAATTTAGCATAATTTCCCATCATCCCTTGGCATAGTTTGATTTGGATCACTGGTCACAAAGAAAGGTGTAGGCCTAGCATTCAATTAAGTATTGTGGAAGAAAAAATAACGCAGCCTAAATGTTTTGATTTTAAAGAAGATAGAGATACCCTAGTAGCCAGACCAGGTTTTGTATGCACTTTGAGGTCCAGAGAATTTGATTTCAGAAATTGGTTTAGGGTGGTCCAAGAATCATTTTTGGCTTGGTAACAGATTTTCAAAATGTGGCGAAAGGTCGAAAGGTCAGAGTCAAAGGTCATAGCTATAGGGTCGTCATATCATATCTTCGCAACCACTAGTGGTAGAGAGTTAATTTTGGTGCCTATTTGTTCAGAACAGTCATGTTTCTATTTGCTCTAATGGAACATTTTGCTAAATTACCGGAAATGCTGTTTCTAATCTTTGACATGTTTCAAGGTCATAGCAATAGGGTAATTATATCTCCGCAACCACTGGCTGGCGTAAAGAGTTAATTGTGGTGTCAATAAAAAATAAAAAAAATAAATACCCACTCTGACCCAAGACCCCTTTTACGCGCCTGGTGTTAGCGCCAATGTGTGCCCGTGTGCGGACAGGAGATGTGCCCCCCCCCTCTGAAGTTGGAAACCTTGTTTTTGCAAAATAAATTGATGCAATTTGCTATTATAGGCCTAATCAATAAATTCTTCATCAAGCGATATAACCTTAAACATTCTTGGAATTGACATAACATTACTGATGACGTACACACCCTTCAGCATGGGCGGATTTAGAGGGGTAGCGCCTGCGACGCGCGCACCCCCCCCCCCCTTATATCACAAAAAAAATTGAGATAATTGAATGGATACACAATTCCATAGAAAGGTTGATTTCATATTGAAAGGTTGATTCATATCGCGCAATGTATAGCTACAAAGACAGTTTTAGCGCAGATGCACCAGCATATGAAACCTTTGTGCAATCAATCACTCTCTATCGAGGTCAGCAGGTATGTGCTGTCAGACAACCCTATGCACAGTGACCACAGTACACTCATATGTGTGCATCTCCATTGACGACACCCCTTTAATAGATTTACTCTTTTAATAAAGTACAGTTTTTGTGTAGGCAACATTTGACACTTTTGACGTGCAAGTTTCGCTTCCTTATTGTTTTCAAGTACAATACCTGGTTTAATCATATTGTATAATTTAAAATATATACTGTATGAAATTGTATAATCCTGTTGTCTCTAATTGACATGAAACAGTGGCGTAATAGGGGGGGGGG
>NW_022749683.1:0-792 GCF_011630105.1 Anneissia japonica
ATACATTTAATTAATAAAGTTGGTATATCCAAGAAAAATTAGATGGTTTCAGCGGCCAATAACCTTTGCTTGAAATCGCCACCATTCCTTGGTCCGGAAGAGAAAGGTGGCATGCTAACAAACAGCCATATAAGTTTCTCGATAAACTACTACAAATAGTTACTCGAACGTCGTTGTAAGAAATTCATCCCCGGTAAAAACGTGGTAGACGCGTCTTAGTATAAACTATCAAACTTAAGTGTCCACCACACAAAATAACAACGTGCCAAGCTTTCGTAGCCGGCTTATCTTGTCTCAGTCACTTGGCGCTCTAATTTCATTTTAACGATGCTACTTACTTATTATAAGAATGAGTGCACGTAGGTGGTAACTGTCTAGTAAACGATCAAACATTTGCGAAAAATTCCTAGCAATGTTTCCATGATATATAACGAATCTTGCAACATTATGTGGCTGCTAATTAGGCAATTTTGATCGACTTAAATTACAAGTTGCAAGCTAGGATGCTATCACGAGTGTCTGTGTGGTGAGCATTGATTATATACTGTATTCAAAAGGATGACACCAAATACTTACGCCTAATCAGACAAAAAAAAAATCAAATTAACTTTTCATATTCTTATTGATCTTTATATATGGCTGGTAAGTGTTACCACGCACAACCAGCCTCCATTATACAGTAAGCCTCTTTAGATTATCGACTATTTATAATAGGCCTACATATTTTCACATTAAACGAGTACACGACGGTCTAGGATATAGAAATTCACAACGATTAGTGAAGGAGACCGT
>NW_022749684.1:0-921 GCF_011630105.1 Anneissia japonica
TTAGCGCCACGAGTTCAGAGCTGCTACGAGTAGGTAAGAGTCCTCTCCGAGCTTTCCGAATCGTGCTACGAGTCTTTGCCGAGTTTGCCGAGTTAGCAACTCGGCATTCTCTTGTAACTCGTATGCTGAAAAAACCCCTAGTGGGAGAGGGGCTCTCGGCATAGCAAAAGTGAAGGAAACTTCCACGCATAACCAGACGTACGCCGCTCTCTTTCCGCTAATGATGGAAACTCTATCACGAACCAGAGTACGGTCCTAAGATTCTGCACCGTTTTTGTGTCTATCTTTTTTTTCCTTTTGATTTATGCCTAATTGTTTTGTTATTTATTTATGCCTACTTGTTTGTATCTTATGGTTAATGACAACGATTTCTACCTCCGCCAAATAGACTATGTATTCACGTTCATTCATTCTTTTTTCCAAATTTGCAAGCTTATTTATATGCACAAATATCAAAAAGCATCCCAACCAGCCCCATGCCAATACTCTTATTCACTAATGCATGATGTTGTATGCACAGTACTTTGTAAATAAAAAAGACAATATGGTACTTTGCTTCAATTATGCATTTTATTTCTTTGACATCAACGGAAGTACATTGCACCCTCCAATTCGAGACCCCTCTAATACGAAACCACGTTTTCAAAGAATGATATAACAATCTTAATTCTTGTAACACAAAAATAACCCTATACGTGGGGTGGCTAGAGTCATGTCATTATCATCCTCTATGGGCGACGAAGCAAATTATTATTTTTTTAAACATGCATCATCAACACCATCATCATCATCATCATCATTCTTAATATTATGGTACCATTATATTAACATTTAAAACTTAAATTATAAAATCTACAAAAAAAATACCACTTAATATTCAAAGCATAATCATACAGTATATTCAGAATCAAATATAGTTAA
>NW_022749685.1:0-1175 GCF_011630105.1 Anneissia japonica
TGAGGATGTGTATGTTCCATAATCCAGTGAGCTGGGGTAGTAATGTAAAGCATACAAAAAAGCAGTTTGTTGCAATGTAATAATATATAAATGCAGTATTATTGTGTTATGTGCACCAGCGGGTGATTGGTTATTTCTTGGGAGATTCTTGCTTGCTTGGGGGAGGCTGTCCAATTGCCAGAAAACTCCCTCAACGTGGGAGACTTGGGACCCCTGGTATAGGGAAAATGTTTTTAGAGATAATATTTCCAGATGATCAGCCCAGTGCGGTACTTTGCCCCAGCATAATGCTATAAAACCTAAAAATAAAACTATATGATCACATTACATTTGGTAGTTCTTTTTCTTTGACACAGGTGTTAATATCCATGACATCTAGGGGAAAGTCACTGAAGTTTTTTGCACCTCATCAGATGATACCTACAGATTGTCTGACATGCCTAATGGCAATATTGAATGATGGTAACTCACCTACTGAACTCAGTTCAAAGACAATCATTCTGCTTTTCAATCTCGGTAAGTAATACTACTCTATGTTAGTGTTAAATGATGATGCAGTTATAAAAATATAAAATATATATGTTGCTCATGCGCAGTGAAATTTTTGAATCATGGTCATTTGGCTTCAATTATCAAAACATTTTGTACATGTTTATTTTTTATACTATAGTTTTTGGCCGAAATTGCACTTACAGTAACTTGCTGGTAACAAGCAAGCAAAATTGCATGCAAATAGCATCCTCCCCCTTTTCTAAACTATAGGCAAGGCTGCTAAATGAGATTTTGTATGGATTGTAATTTTCATGTGAATCTAAGCAAGAATTACAAGCTGTTAAAAGATTTTACTATTTCGGCAACATGAAAAAGTATGTTAAGTTAATATAGTGCCTTAATTGTTGCATTATTGCATTCGCAAGCTGCTGACAAAGACATCCGTGAAGCCCTTCAGAGTACATTTAATGTTAGTGCCTTACTCGCAGCATTCCTAAAACAGTACAGAGGCTCGCCTACTGATCAAGTAATCTTGCAGGTAAGAAATTCTAAGAAAGTCAAGTTTTTGTAAATTCACCAGACATACAAAAATCAAGCATAGTATTTTGGCATTTCAAATGCACATGTATGTCAAAGGTCAGTGTTTATAGACAGCTCTTCCAGCATATATTTTAATTTGTATT
>NW_022749686.1:0-2011 GCF_011630105.1 Anneissia japonica
ATACTTGGAGTATGTATTATACTTTCTTATCTGAGATTAATCAGTGGACCTTTCGGTTAAAGGTTTTTCACCTCTTGAAAACAGTTTGGCAAACTTTCTAATTCTTAGTAAATAGGCCTGTTATGTGTGTGTGTATACATACATAAAAAATTTAGTAGTTGCATTCGTGTTCTTTGTCCCATGAACGATAAACTCCAAAAAGAAAGTGGGGTTTTGGGTTCTCCCCTGGGGAAATTTTGATTCCTGATGGCAGGAAATGAGCTTCCCGACTTCTGAAGTGTCTTTTAATGAAGTTGTTCAAAATTCAAGGTTTCCCCCTCATGAAATGGGTCGGGTAAATTTTTCTCATTCTTATTACAGTCAGTAATAGGCTTTAAGTGTGTGTACCATTAAACATTGAGTGATTGCATCGTATTGTTATTACATGAATCGATAAATCCCAAAAAGAAATGGGGATCCGACGGTCCTCTCTCGGGAAAAGTTTGATTCCTGAATGGGGGAGGGGGGAGAGGGGAAATGAGCTTTCGCGAATTCTGAGGTGTCTTTTAATGACTTTTAAGTTCTTCAAAATTCAAGGTTTCCCCTATTGAAAACGATTCCACGAATCGATGAACCCCAAAGAGAAAGGGGTACGGGTTACTCTGGGAAAATCTCGATATTTAGATGGCTAGAAATGAGCTTTCCCGACTTTAGAAATGTCTTTTAGATTTTTAAGTTGTTCAAAATTCAAGGTTTTCCCTTCTTGAAAACTGTCAGGTAAATTTTTCTCATTCTTATTTTATGTGTGTATACATAGGCACACACAGTTGCATGCGTATTCTTTTTCCATACATCCCAAAAAAGAAATAGACGTCCGGCTCTTCCCCTGGAAAGTTTCAAAATGCAAGGTTTTCCCACTCTTGAAAACAATTCATGAATAAATGAACCCAAAAAAGGGGGTTCGGGTTCTGCCCGGGAAAATGTTGATTACTAAATGGCGGGAAATGAGCTTTCCCGACTTCAGAATTGTATTTTAATGACTTTTAAGTTCTTAACAATTCAAGGTTTTCCCCCTTGGAAAACGGTTAAGTAATTTTTTTTTTCATTTTTACAGATGTGTGTACCGGTATAAATAGGCCTACTTTGCATATCGTATTCTTTTTTCCATTAATCGATGTACCCCAAAAATAAAAAGGAGTCGGGAATCCTCCACATAGAATGTTGATTCCTAGATGGCGGGAAATGAGCTTTCCCGACTTCTTTCTATTCAAGGTTTTATTCTTTATTCAGGTAAAAATATAAATTAAAAATTGCAAACAGACAGCCAAAAGACTGTATGTATTACAATAATTGTTTAAAAATTTAAAAACAGAACACCAAAATTCAAGAAATTCACAACACAAACATATAAAAGAAACAATGGATAAAAAGCACAACCAGACAAATAAAACCAAATTTAAATGATAAAAATGGAAGAAATGAAAAGCATATAAAAACATTAATTAAAAATTGAATTGAATTTTCTTATTGTAAAAAAAAATCAGCTCACGGGTCCTGAAAAGGTGGGTCTAGAATTCTTTTTATTTTTCTTCTTATTTTTTTTTTTCGCTCAAGGGAGGGGGTCAAGACCCCTGATCCCCCTGATCCGTCAATGTAAAATTGCGAGAAAATCGAACTCGGTCGGGGTCTGGATAACACTCTAACAATGGGTTTATCAATCGTCTGCCTAAGTACAATTCTTTTTGTAAAACTTATCAATCGTCTGCCTAAGTACAATTCTTTATGTAAAACTGACTTTTCTATTGACATTTTCTGTGATTCTCTTATGTATTTTCGTCAAAAAGTTTTTTCCAATGTTATTAATATTTAGTTCCTTATAACTTTTTATATTCATATATATATATATCATCATCATCAAAGAAAGGTAAATACAGTGTTCGAATAAAGGACTTGATAAATACATCGTATAGCATAGCTCTCAACGAATGTAGTACTGTAAATAAATGAATAAAGAAATTGTGTAATAAAATGC
>NW_022749687.1:0-1009 GCF_011630105.1 Anneissia japonica
ATACAAATATATATATATAAAATATATGAACTTATTAATATATAAATACAGAATACAGTATATATAAATATACATATAGATATATATATATATACAAATAAATATATTAATAAATATATTAATATCTATATGTATATATAAATATATATATGCATAAATATATATATAAATACAAATAAATATATACAAAATATATGAACTTATTAATATATATATATATAAATATACAAATAATTATATATATAAATATATAAATATATATATGAACATATTAATATATATAAATATATAAATATATATAAATAAATATACAAATAAATATACAAACAATATATAAAATAATTTAAAAAATTATATAAATGAATATATAAACATATAAATATATATAAATACATATACAAATAAATATATAAATAAATATAAAAAAAATTTACAAACAAATATATAAATGAATATATTAATAAATATAAATATATATATATAAATATACAAATAAATATAAAAATATATAAATAAATATATAAATATATACAGTATATATAAAATATATATAGATAAATAAATATATAAATATATACAGTATATATAAAATATATATAGATAAATAAATATATAAATAAATACAATATTTATACATAAATATATCTGTATGTATGTATGTATATCTGTTTTTTAACAACATCTTTATCAGTGCTGCATATATACAAATAAATATATAAAAAAATATATGAACTTAATAATATATATATATATATAAATATACAAATAAATATATATATATATAAATATATGAACATATTAATATATATAAATATATATAAATAAATATACAAACAATATATAAACGAATTAAAAAAATTATATAAATGAATATATAAACATATATAAATACATATACAAATAAATATATATAAATATACAAATAAATATAAAAATATATAAATAAATATATAAATATATACAGTATATATAAAATAATATATATAAATAAATATATAAATAAATACAG
>NW_022749688.1:0-718 GCF_011630105.1 Anneissia japonica
GGAGAAAAACCACAATTCGTCGGAGAGAAAAAACATTCAAAAAAATTATGTATTTTGTACATATTATTAGACTATAAATTCGATTAAGTAATGCCCCTTTCCCACATTCACGATTTTTGCTACGATGGAGCACGATTTTAAAAAGTTTTAAAATCGCGCTCTGTCGTAGTGATTCGTACTCAAAAAGTTAAAGTTTACGTTTCATCAAGATGCTACTAGGACGCCGTCAAGATGTATTACGGCACTAATGCGATAGTGCGACGACATTTTTACGAATTATAACGATAGACTTACGATTTGTGACGACGTACTACGAATTAGGGCCTACCAAAAGTTTAATTCGAAGTCACTACGGTTTACAAAGACGTAAGCACGACGTTAGCACGATTTAACAAGACCCACATCACAAAAACAAACATCACATGACATGACAAAAAAGTGCACTGTTCAAACACCATCAATATTTTCAAGCTGCTGCTATAGAAGAAGAAAATTTGTTGGCTGCAACAGTTTTGATAATCAAGAGTAATCGTCGGGTCACGTCGAATGCAAACGAAGTGTGTGGGTGCAGCCATTGCTCTTACATCGTCCATATTTTGGACAGTATGAACACTTACTAGTAGAGTTAAATAGAGAAGTACCAAGAGACTTCAGAAACTTCCTCCAAGTGAGCACAGTGGCGGCGCCAGCGGGGAGGCAGGGGGACTTAAGCCCCCAC
>NW_022749689.1:0-2061 GCF_011630105.1 Anneissia japonica
ATAGGCTAGGCTTATGTGGGCTGGGATTTGCAACAAGGTTTTGGACTATAGGCCTCTATACTATACTGCCGTGATTTGGAAAAAGGCATTAACTCCAAAATCCTAGTTTTGAGTTATTGAGCAAAACGCGTTTGTCGTTAGCTTTTTGTACTGGAAATGAATTCTAGTAAATTTTTTTGGCAAATATATTAAACATATAATTAAAAAACATATTAAATAATTTTCATGGTGATTTTTGTTCTTTAACCCTATTTAAATGGAGATAATGCACTATTCCAAATTTTAACAGGAGTCAATGGTGCGTGAAAAATCTGAAGTTAGGCATTAACTCCAGTTTTTCCAGTGAAATGTGTATCTTACGTAGCCAAATTACAATATTTCTGACAAACAAATAATTTATGCCAGTGTCAATTATATATTTCACGAAATTTAGTCCATGTGGTAGAAGATTTTTTAATATGCCATTTTTTTTTAAACAGAAGTAAAGCTAGGCATTATGTGCATTTTCAAGCTATCATGACTAATTAACTATGCGTAATTGTCTTCTGTGATTGGTTCATTATGATCTGTTCATTGTTTGGTGGAGATAATGCCTTCTTCCAAATTATTCTGCATTCATGGATTGGAGTTAATGCGTAAATATAATATTTATTTCATATTTCTGGACATTTTTGGAGGTATATGATCAATTCACATGATAGATTACATCTATAGGATGCCATGGAAACAAAAATCCAAAAATCTCAAAAAGTGGAGTTAATGCCTTTTTCCAAATTACGGCAGAGTAGTATGCGAGAGATTGTCTGGGGTTTAGATCTGCACATATTAACTGTAAAGCCGATTTCTGCTAAAAAATCTTAACTTGTAAGTATATCATCACCGGCATAATAGAGAGTATAATTAACAAAATAACGATAACCCACCTAAAAGATAAATGTTAAATATTACAAATATGCCTAATTCATGTTGTGTTTTATATTAAACCACAATTCATTTCTTCAAAATCTAATGATTCATTCGTCAATTTGATTGCACGTGGAGAACAATTATTGCAAAAATATATAATGATAAGGTTACAGGGCGGATGCAGCTATCTAAGTGGTAATAAATCTATGGAAGGGCTAGATGGGAATATGACAGGTTGCATCGGACTAGGATGGTAACGTTTTAAAATATGTAAGGTGACAACAAGGGATTATAACATTGTTCATGCAGTGGCGTAGAAAAATATTTTTCATTGGAGGGGATGATTGGCGTGTTAGCCAGTGTCGTAACAGGCGCGGGGGGGGGGGAAACTGCCCCTTCCTGACGGTTTTTTCCGGGCTGACCAAGCGGTCGTACCAGGCTGGGTAATAAGGGAAAAGAAAGAGGGGAGAGGGAGGGAAAGAGAAAGAAGAGGAAAAGAAAAGGAAAGAAAAAGAAAAAGGGAAAATAAAGACAAGAATAAAAAGGAAGATATCATAATGACCAGACTCACAACACCCTGCAACCCCTTCTCCACTTCAAAAACTGTCATAACTCCTTTGATTTATGCTGCCCGATTGCGTAACCACTGGGGGACAAGGGGAAAATATCTATCTTTGAAAAATCTTCCTCATCCCTTTATAAATGCCCTTTCATCCCCTGAAAGTGCCTAAAAACCTCAAATTTCGCGCGCATTTCTTGTTAAAATGGCCCAATTCCCTCTAGAAATTGCACATTTTAGGGAGTTTTGATCAATTCCAACGAAATTAGAATTAGAAACACCAGGGGACAAGGGAAAAAAATCTATCTTTGGAAAATCTTTCTTCCGACGAAATTAGAATTAAAAACACAAAAATATTTTGCGTTTTATCTTATTTTATATTTAGTTTTATTCTTTTAAGTTATTTAAACACATAATAGTCCCAAACTCAAGAAAGACAAATTTATTATAGATCATTTTAACCCAAAAGAAGGGCCTCAATGTGTATAGATGGCGAAAGAATATGTTTGTAATAAGTAAAACCATGATGAAAATGCTTATATTTAGTTTCAAACACACGTGTGTGGCCTATATTATAAATAAGAAAGTCCTAATGC
>NW_022749689.1:2097-5131 GCF_011630105.1 Anneissia japonica
ATGGTAAATTACTAACCGGGAAATGAGGATTGTATGTTGTTGTTGTTGTTGTTGTTGTTGTTGTTAATAATAAATTATTATTATTATTATTATTATTATTATTATTATTATTATTATTATTATCATTATCATTATTATTATTATTATTATTATAATTATTATTATTATTATTATTGTCATTATTATTATTATTATTATGTTGTAATGATGTTGTTTGTACTGTTCTTTAATATTATTAAAGAGGGCCCCTGAATATCAGTTAACCTACTGGGTTAAATTAGAAGGGTTACCCTCTTTAAAGATGGTTGAAATAAAAAATAAAAAAAATAAAAAAATAAATATCCACTCTGACCCAAGACCCCTGCTACGCGCCTGGTGTTAGCGCCAATGTGTGCCCTTGTGCGGACAGGGGATGTGCCCTCCTCTGAAGCTGGAAACCTTGTTTTTGCAAAATAAATTGATGGAATTTGCTATTATAGTCCTAATCAATAAATTTCTCATCAACCGATATAATCTTAAACATTCTTGGAATTGACATAACATTACTGATGTCGTACACACCCTTCAGTGTGAAATGTGGCTCTCTTTGCAAGCAAATCTAACATCTAAGGAATGAAGAGCTTAGATTGGTACCAGATAAAATAATTTTGTTATCAGCATTAATACATTATGCTAATTTTCATCTTTGTAAGCGCATAAGACAGTGCAAATTATTTCTGTGACAGTCTCTTGAAGTGTGTAAAGCTCCATTTTATCCCATACATAATCAAAATATTGGGGGGATGATACAATGGACCACCCCCCTCCCTTGTCAAATATTGGGGGGATATATCCCCATCCCCCCGGAATCTACGCCTATGTGTTTATGGCTGCGAAGTGTAAGAAGTTGAACGTGTATAATACCATTTCGCACACATGCTCCATCGGTGATCTTGACGTCATCTAAAGCAATATCTCCTGTATAACTACTTCCTGCAATTCCTTCAAACACTATCTGGTAGGCACTACTTGTTTCCACAAAAATTTGTCCACGTCGCCAAATATTTCCTTGCTCGTTTCTTATTGACCACACAGGTGTACCAAGAGTATCTGCTGTATTGACTATGTACACACTCAATGTGTTCACAGTGGCCCCGTACATGTGGTAGAACCACTGGACGCATGTGCCGTGTGTTGCAGGATATGTCATTGTCCAAAGGCGAGCGATGTCGTTGAGGTTTCTCGGACTTGTTTCAATGTATATGTAGAAACCTGTAATCAAATGAAATAAACGTTTTGATTTCATAGAATTTTCTTTTACATCTATTTATAATTGTGTTATCTTGTTTTATTTTATATGCAGATTCTGCAATATTTTCATTGATAATTTTACAATTTTATTTTAGATTTTATGAATGAAAAATGTCAATGTTGTATTACCTTGTAATGTTCCATATGTGTGGTCATACTCAGGGCCAGTACGAGATGAGGGTGTTGATCCAGATGTTCTTATCCAATCAAAGTCATCCGATTCATCTTGTACAAAGTAACAAAGGTTTGGATCTTCGAAATCACATTGGGCTTGATCTAAAGAAATACACAATACAACTATAATTCTTCTATACTTTCCTCTACCAGCAATATTTGATAATGAGTTCCCTATTCCTACCAAAGATCAGCTGAATTTGGTATAAACATTTTGGATAATACAAAATAATCACCTAGTTTCTATATATACTAGTATGAAGTTGAACAGGTATCAACTGCATATATTCACATGTTAATAGTAACTACCAAAACATCTTATATTTGTAGTTTTAAATATTATAATATTACATTATTAGCTTCTTCAAAACTGATTTACTGCATTTGACAGATTCTCATTCAAACTAAAGACGACTTTCTAATACCTGAAAGATTTACAACATGCTTTTAGTTAATAAGTTAATACGTTTTTCTTTGAATACAATAATGTTAATATGTTAAAATTAATTAAAAAATTTAATAAACTGTGTCATTAAATAATACTAGAATATCTGCTTAATGTTAAAATTATTAAATAATAGTCTCTTTTTGTTAATGCTATCTTATTTTCTTTGTCTTAATATCATTAATAACATGAGGACAAAATATACAATATCACATTTGCAAACTTAAACTCATGACTGATGTTCACATCTATCTTAACGTTTGCTGAGTGTTTTTGCTGTTAATTATTTCTTTTTATAAATGTTTAGTAATCTTCCTATTAAACTGCATTCACATCGGATCCGAACATAAATTCGGGTCGCGTTTTTGAAGGCTGAGCTGCAGCGTCCCTGTTTCTTACACACTGATTCGTTTATTAATCGCTTCAGCAGATGTCCCGATCCGAAAATTCGGATTTGGTGTGAATCATGTTAATGCACCTTCAGTCTTGCTTTATTCATATGGCATGATAGAGGATATTTAACAGGTGGTAAACCTATGCGTTCTCACAGAATTTTTGTCATGGTTACTGTTGGTGCACTCCAACATTAAACGTAAAGATAGCCAATAAATAGTAAAAGCTAACAAATAAAATACACTAAAACATACATAATTATGTATCTGTCTAACTGAATTAAATAAAATGCATACTGTCTAATCCTTTTACATGGCATTCATGTATAAAATGTTAACAATGTTCTGCACTCTAGGATAACTATTATATTTAGCTGCATGCGTAATCCACATTTAAGCCTTAACTGTAAAAGCTTACCTCTATTGCATGTTGGTCCAAAAAAACCAGTCATACACTGACAGTTCTCGATACCATAATCCAAAATGACACAAACTCCACCGTTCATGCAGTTAATATCGCAAGTTTCTTCAATTGTAAATTAAACATAGATTAATTAAATACTTTGTTCGTATATGTAGAGTAATATCACTCATCAAAAACAAAAACAAAAAACAAATTATACTACTTGCACGAACACATTTTTCTTTTCTTCAGAAAACAACATTTGTCTATCAGGATTCAAGCTCAAGAGCCTTCGATAGGATTCTGACTTCTAACCAATATATATATATA
>NW_022749689.1:5345-14552 GCF_011630105.1 Anneissia japonica
CTGATACCTGGTACTATGCCGAACATTTTCTAGTAGGTTTTATCGGGTTAACTCACAAGCTGATCTAGGTCAGTTTTTTGGGCGGGGTATTTGGGGGTGTCTGGCAGGTACACCCCGCCATTAAAAATGTCTGGCGGTGACCATTCCTGATACCTGGTACTATTCTCAACATTTTCCAGTAGGTTTCATCGGGTTAACTCACAAGCTGATTTAGCTTAATTTTGGGGTACCGGTTTCTTGCTGTCTCTTATACACATCTAGATGTGTATAAGAGACAGTACCCCATCTCCAATATAGGAATCTTATCTGGGGGAACACCTACAAAAGTGTAAAGGAAACCATTTGGAAACTTCTGAAAAAAGCTGCTAGAGTAATAACATTCTCAAACAATAGACCGGCATCTGAACCATTATTTAACAAATTAAAAATACTCAATATTCGTGACATTTACAAACATAATGTCATACAATTCATGTCAAACGTCAAATGTGGCAAATTACGTGTTTGCCACATGAACATGTAGTATTTTCTATAAGTATAATAATATTTCCCACAATCCCAGAAACAAAAATAAAATGCATGTTCCATTTGCAAGACTGACTTGTAGTTAGCACTTGCTACACATAAGTGGACCCAAATTATAAAAATTTTTGTTGGACAAAATCCCACATATTTTACGTAAAACTTACAACGGTCTAAAATTATCTTTAAAAAAATTATCTGTTGCCAATGTACTTTATATAAGTCATGTCTACATGAGAGATCGAACATGAATGGTATCATTTGACAATTTGATTTGTCATCAATTATGATTATTAGCAATATATACTGTATTTGTTTTCCACTGCTTTTGATGGTTGCATGAATGTATTTTGTATAAGGAATACACACCGACACACCGTACAAGTAATTTGTCGATTTTTTCCGCTTTTGTGATTTTGTCTGATTGTGAAAGTTCGTATTCCTTGTTTTTGCTGAAATCCAATGTTTTTAGTATCATTTCTTATGAAATGATTCGCTGAAATCCGATATGTTAGACATACGTCTGTTAATAAATGCGGGAATATATTTCAGGATGGACGAAGGATGGTTAGGTTTGCTGTTGTCGTATAGCAGTTGATATGCTGTCTCTTATACACATCTAGATGTGTATAAGAGACAGAAGGTGTATTTTACCGTTTTTCAAACATGCTCCATCAATGATCGTGACGTCATCTAAAGCAATATCACCTGTATCACTCCTTCCTACAATTCCTTCAAACACTATCTGGAAGGCACTCATTGTTTCAACTGAGATTTTTCCAAGTCGCCAAAGGTTTTCTTGGTTGTTTGTATTTGTCCACGCAGGTACACCAACAGTACCTGTTGTATCGACTATGTATACATTCAATGTGTTTACTGTGACCCCGTACATGTGGTAAAACCACTTAACGCATGTGCCGTTTGTTGCAGGATATGGCAATGTCCAAAGACGAGCGGTTTCATTGTTGTATCGCGGATATGAAGTTTCAATGTACATGTAGGAACCTGTAAGCAAATGAGAAAATAAATGTTCCGGTGTAATAGAGATTTTTATAGATCTATTTGATGTTTATTTTATATATTTTGTTTGTAGTTTTAAATATTTTCTTTAGAAATGTATAATTTAATTTAGAAAATATAAATTCATGTCAGCTTTTTTATACCTTGTAATGTTCCGTAAGTGTGGTCATACTCAGGACCAGTACCATATGTGGGTGTTGATCCAGATGTTCTTATCCAATCAAAGTCATCTGATTCATCTTGTGCAAAGTAACAAAGGTTTGGATCTTCGAAATCACATTGGGCTTGATCTAAAGAAATACACCGTACAACAAAACATCTTCTATACTTTCCTCTACCAGCAATATTTGATAATGAGTTCCGGGAACTCTATTTCTACCAAAGATCAGCAAAATTTGGTATGAACATTTTGGATAATACAAAATAATCATCTAGTTTCTAAATCAACTAGCATGAAGTTGAACAGGTATCAACTGCATATATTCACATGTTAATAGTAACTACCAAAACATCTTATATTGTAGTTTTAAATATTATAATATTACATTATTAGCTTCTTCAAAACTGATTTACTGCATTTGACAGATTCTCATTCAAACTAAAGACAACTTTCTAATACCTGAAAGATTTACAACATGCTTTTAGTTAATAAGTTAATACGTTTTCCTTTGAATACAATAATGTTAATATGTTAAAAATAATGAAAGAATTAAATAAACTGTGCCATTAAATAATACTAGAATATCTGCTTAAAGTTAAAATTATTAAATAATAGTCTATTTTTTTAATGTTGTCTCTATCTTATTTTCTTTGTCTTAATACCATTAATAACATTAGGACAAAATATGTAATATCACATTTGCAAACTTAAACTCATGACTGATGTTCCCATCTATCTTAACGTTTGCTGAGTGTTTTTGCTGTTAACTAATTGTAAATGTTTAGTAATCTTCCTATTAAACTGCATTCACATCGGATCCAAACAAAAATTCGGGCCGCGTTTTCGAAGGGCTGAGCTGCAGCGTCCCTGTTTCTTACACACTGATTCGTTTATTGATCGCTTGAGCAGATGTCCCGATCCGAAAATTCGGATTTGGTGTGAATCATGTTAATGCACCTTTAGTCCTGCTTTATTCATATGGCATGATAGGGGATATTTAACAGGTGGTCAACCTATGCGTTTTCACAGAATTTTTGTCATGATTACTGTTGGTGCACTCCAACATTAAACGTAAATATAGCCAATAAATATTAAAAGCTAACCAATAAAATACACTAAAACATACATAATTATGTTGCTGTCTAATTGAATTAAATAATATGCATACTGTCTAATCTTTTTCCATGGTATTTATGTTGTATAAAATGTTAACAATGTTCTGCACTCTAGGATAACTATTATATTTAGCTGCATGCGTAATCCACATTTACGCCTTAACTGTAAAAGCTTACCTATATTGCATGTTGGTCCAAAATAACCAGTCATACACTGACAGTTCTCGATACCATAATCCAAAATGACACAAACTCCACCGTTCATGCAGTTAATATCGCAAGTTTCTTCAATTATAAATTAAACATTGATTAATTAAATACTTTGTTCGTATATGTAGAGTAATATCACTCATCAAAAACAAACAACAATTTATACTTGCACGAACACATTTTTCTTTTCTTCAGAAAACAACATTTGTCTATCAGGAATCAAGCTCAAGAGCCTTCGATAGGATTCTGACTATTCATGTTGTATAAAATGTTAACAATGTTCTGCACTCTAGGATAACTATTATATTTAGCTGCATGCGTAATCCACATTTAAGCCTTAACTGTAAAAGCTTACCTCTATTGCATGTTGGTCCAAAAAAACCAGTCATACACTGACAGTTCTCGATACCATAATCCAAAATGACACAAACTCCACCGTTCATGCAGTTAATATCGCAAGTTTCTTCAATTATAAATTAAAAATAGATTAATTAAATACTTTCTCGAATAAGAACTTGATTATAATTGTGTCAAACATGAAAATTTAATCTTTTTAATGTTACATGAAAAAAAAATATCTGTCGTGATACGAACCTGCAACCTGCAAGGCTATCAAAATCTAGGAAACAATTAAATATATCTATTCATTTGTCAATTTGTTTGATTGTGGACAAATTAATCCAAAAAGTTGATGGCGTGTACAACACCCATCACCAGATAATAAACTGTCCCTGTAAAACTGGCTTTTAACCCCACTACATGTTCTGCTTCTCATTCAGACAATGTTATGCTGTTCTCATTTTGATTTACCGCAATGTCTGTGAGATGTATTTAAAAAAAATAATGTTTTATTTTGCAACTGAATTTATTAGCCTCCCTAAGCCTGTGCTCTACGGGTACGAGTTTATGGTTAAGCTATGTTTTGTCGCTGTAAAATAAAATAAACATTTGCATAAGAACAAAGAATTTATTCGAGTCTAAGGCCAGCTAACAGATCGAAATGTCATTATTGCCGAAATACGTCCGTTCATACACACCTTTACGGGAATGTAATGCAACCTATCCAGATGACTTTGAATTTTGCAATGAACTTGAAACGACGTTTTTAAATAATTGTATTACAGAAAAGTAGAGTTTAGTAGTAAATAGAAAGCGCCGCTTTGAAAACGGAAGTGTATCTAAAATAAAAAGAAATATGAAGGTCGGAACATCATTGGTCAAAGGCACGCCGACTTTATATGCATGCAGGTCCCAGACAAAACGTTCAAAAATCAATATAATAAACCTGACTATACATTTGACAACCCGAATAGTGCGACCAAATTCACTCACCATTTAACTTGGAAGCTATCAAAGAATGTGAACAATACGCTGAAAAGATGTTAATCATCTTTGCCAGGCCAGGATCCAACCTTGATAATATATTTTTCTAGGAGGGCTTTCTAATATGTCATAGGTGGTAAAAGGTGTATTTTACCGTTTTTCAAACATGCTCCATCAATGATCGTGACGTCATCTAAAGCAATATCACCTGTATCATTCCTTCCTACAATTCCTTCAAACACTATTTGGAAGGCACTCATTGTTTCAACTGAGATTTTTCCAAGTCGCCAAAGGTTTTCTTGGTTGTTTGTATTTGTCCACGCAGGTACACCAACAGTACCTGTTGTATCGACTATGTATACATTCAATGTGTTCACTGTGGCCCCGTACATGTGGTAGAACCACTTAACGCATGTGCCGTTTGTTGCAGGATATGGCAATGTCCAAAGACGAGCGGTTTCATTGTTGTATCGCGGATATGAAGTTTCGATGTACATGTAGGAACCTGCAGGCAAATGAGAAAATAAATGTTCCGGTGTAATAGAGATTTTTTTAGATCTATTTGATGTGTATTCTATATATTTTGTTTTTAGTTTTAAATATTTTCATTAGAAATGTACAATTTAATTTAGAAAATATAAATTCATGTCAGCTTTTTAATACCTTGTAATGTTCCGTAAGTGTGGTCATAATTAGGACCAGTACCAGATGTGGGTGTTGATCCAGACGTTCTTATCCAATCAAAATCATCCGTTTCATCTTGTACAAAGTAACAAATGTATGGATCTTCGAAATCACATTGGGTTTGCGCTAAAAATTATAGAAGAAAAAATAAAAGTAAATGCAGTAGTCACATTGGTTGGAATAACGCAAATAATAACTGTAACTTTAATAGTTGAAAATATTCTACATTTTCCTCTAGGCCTAGCAGAATTTTTTGGCAGTGAGTTTTATCTTATTCCTATCTTATATCTGAGACAAGTTGTCTCAGCTTATATCTAATGAATTAAGTATGAACTTTTCAGTTGATTTAAAAAATTCCATGTACTTTACAAATGTCACTCGTATGGAGTCGAACCGGCCTTCAAAAATTGTTTTATGTTAAAATAACCACACAAAATCTTTGATTTGATATTTTAAATAATATCTTACATTATTCTTCAACTTCATGTTTTTTTTTTTTTGCTTTTTGAAATTTTCGACACCTAAACTAGTATGGCTATACGTTTTCTCAGTATTTTGTGATAATTACTGCTGGTGCACTCCAACAAAATTATAGAATTATAATTTTAAATTATAAAATTATAGATTCATGTTATAGCGGATGAAACACACTTTAACATTTAACTGAATCTAACACAATACATACTGTACAGTCTTTTAAAAAAGTGACCATGTTCTATACATTTTTATTAACCATATTCGGCACACTAGGCTTACCATTATATTTAGCTCAATAGGTAATACACATTTATCACTGTAAAAACTTACACGTATTGCATGTTGGTCCAACAAAACCAGACATACACTGACAGTCCTCAATTCCGTGATCCGAGACACAGACTCCGCCGTTCAAGCAGTCAATATCGCAAGTTTCTTCAATTAGAAATGAAACATAACTTAAAGAAACACTCGTATTAATTTATAACATCATCTTCATGTGTTGCTGTATTTTAATTCTTTGACTTTACCCCACCTCCAATATGGGAATCGTATCTGGGGGAAGGAACACCTACAAAATTACAAAGGAAACCATTTGGAAACTTCTGAAAACAGCTGCCAGTGTTATAAACTCATCAAACCCTAGACAGGCATCTGAACCATTATTTAACAAATTAAAAATACTCAATCATTGTGACATTTACAAACTCAATGTCATACGATTTATGTCAAAAGTCAAATGTGGCAAATTACGTGTTCGCCATATGAACATGTTCTAAATATTTTCTATAAGTATAATAATATTTCCCAAAAATAAAATGCATGTTCCGTTTGCAAGACTGAAGTGGACCTAAATTATGTAATTGTTTTTTGGACAAATTCCCACATGTTTTACGTAAAACTTACAAAGGTCTAAAATTATCTTAAAAAAAAACAAAAGGCCTGGGGAATTTAAAGTATGAAGAGTTTTTGCGAAAATATTGTCGGGAAATATGTGAAAAAAGTATGTTTTTATATCATATCTCTTAACACTAAGGTGGGTTTCCTATGAAAGCGTGTTCGCCATTGATCAGATTGCAAATCGCCTGTATATTCCACATTGTGTTTATCAACCAATCACAGCTTGGAATTGTAAGCTTTGCTGCTAATAAATGCGTCTGCACGAGTCTAGTTGGTAGCGAAAAAGCGAAAAATGAGCCGTTTTGTGGTGCTTGGAAGGGTGGGTGGTCTCTCTCTCTTTCTGAGAGAAAAACAATGTACATTTCGTGTCAATGTACTGTAATACAGGCTGGCCGCGATTTTTTCCCCGTACGAAACATTTGCATGAAACTCCACTCGGGTTGTCTCGACTTACTCGACTCGAAAATCGCATGTCAAAAGGTCATCAGCCAAAGATAAACGTCTACAAAACTTCTGAGATACAGGATTGCTGCTCGCTGTCTGATTTTGAAAAAAAAAAACACATTACCATTCTAATATAATGGGTCGTTTAAAACGACATATGTATTATTTGATTTCGCTACACGAATAATAAAAAGTGTTAGGCCCTAATTGAATTTGAGTTACATACTGTGCACATTTTTATTTTTTAGTTGGCCGCGGTTTTGGATAATGGTTTAACCTATGTCATGACGAATTCGAGTCAACTCGGCACCAAGTCAACTCGGCCACATGTCAACTCGGCTCCAAGTCAACTCGGCCCCATGTCAACTCGGCATTTATTGAATATTTACCAAGAGATTTAAATGCAAAGCCAAAATTAAAGTGTTTTTAAATCGTTGCCTTTGTTATTTCGTTTCATTTACATGCACTTACAATAATTAAAACTGCATTAATAAAAATAATATTAAAATGATATTAATAAAAATTATACAAAGGTATATATGACTTGGGGCCGAGTTGACCTGCTTCCGCCTAGAATTACTAAAAATGAAGGCAGGGATTATAGGCCTAATATAGTATACTGTAGGTGCTTCTTGATTACAAAGCTTAGGCTAAGTTAATTAATGGCGAAATTATATATGGTTATTTATAATTATTATTATTGATAATATTATTGTTATTAATATTATTATTGTTATTATTATTTAATATTAATTACATTACAAGGCTTAGGCCAAGTTCATTAATGCCTGAGTGATATATTTAATTTATTATATTTAATATTTTTTCACTCACTGTCCCATTCATGTTTTAAATTTTGTTGAAAATTTCAGTCAATGGCATGCGAAGGGGCCTAGTCTGGCGGAAGGGGGGGGGGGCTAGCAGGTAGGACCTAACTCAGCTTGGAACTAGGCCGTTCCACTAGGCCCATTATTTAGCTTCTTTTGCTCTAGCCTTTAATATATGTAAATATTTACCACTGGTACTACTATAGAAGAGGGTACTAGCTGTTGTTGTAGTACATTTGATAACAAACATACAAGAAGCTTACAGTTAGTTACAGACGTAGCCTACATCCCATAAATCGATAAGATTTTATAGGCCTGCCGTAGGTAAATAAGGAACAGTAGAGTAAAGCTAATAGAATACTCGAGCGTCACGACATTGCGAAGTGCCTGCTCTTGTTCGTAGTCGAATCAATCGGAGACGGCCCGAGTGGAGTTTCATGCAAATGTTTCGTACGGAAAAAAAATTGGCGGGTGCACACTATCACTAAAAATGTCTGGCAGTGGCCAATCATGATACCTGGTACTATGCCAAATATTTTCCAGTAGGTTACATTAAGTTAACTCACAAGCTGATCTAGGTCGATTTTCGGGGCGGGGTATGAAGGGGTGTCTGGCAGGTACACCCCACCATAAAAAATGTCTGGTGGTGGCCATTCCTGATACCTGGTACTATGCCGAACATTTTCCAATAGGTTTTATCGGGTTAACTCACAAGCTGATCTAGGTCAATTTTCGGGGGCGGACTATAAGGGGGTGTCTGGCAGGTACACCCCACCATTAAAAATGTCTTGGAGTGGCCATTTCTGATACCTGGTACTATGCCGAACATTTTCTAGTAGGTTTCATCGGATTAACTCACAAGCTGATCTAGCTTAATTTTGGGGTACCGGTTTCTTGCGTCTGGCAGCCACCCCCCACCATTGGAAATGTCTGGCATTGACCATTCGTGATATCTTGAATTATGCCGAATATATTCTGATAGGTTTCATTGGGTTAATTCACAAGTTGATCTAGCTCAATTTTTGGGGCCCTTTTTATGCCCCTCCTGACCACACCCACCACAATGGGACCGGCAGATGCCCATTCTCCTACATAGACAGGCACATAGAACATTACTATATACACAAAAATTGGTTAACTTTCCAGCTATGCTGACACCCCTGGGTTCCTGGTCTAATAGTTTATGATTAAAGTGCCTTTCATTTTCAATGGATTACACTCCATTCCAACCATGGAATTACCAGTTGATGGATAGCCCAGTAATGGACAGACCTTGTGCCAGTTCAGTGCAACATTAGTACAACTGGAAATAACATTACAGCAATTGCATTATATTTGTAAACATCTATCTATATATACATTATATATATATAAAGTATATATAGATAGATGTTTACAAATATAATGCAATATATATGTATATATATAATCTATATATATATATAATCTATATATATATTTTCTATATATAAATATATATATATATTATCTATATATAAATATATATATATATTATCTATATATA
>NW_022749689.1:16809-17577 GCF_011630105.1 Anneissia japonica
ATACCTCTCATCCACTCCATTATGCTATTATCTGTCTCTTATACACATCTAGATGTGTATAAGAGACAGCCTCTACACAGTCCACCCCTCGCAATCATCCAAAATTAGCATAATTAATTTGCATATGCATAATTAAAATTAGCATACAAGATATCCAGGTAAGACACAAAGTGTATATGAAAAGTATGAGCTTCATCTCCTTTAGGTCAACATATACAGTAGATGTGTATAAGAGACAGATAAATATGCGTTGTGAATGTGCCTTGTACTGTATTTGAAAGCTGCTTTTCATATATAAAGTTTATGGTCAACGATAAATCTGAGTAATTTGTTTCTGTTATTGTTTATATTTTTACAATGTGCATACTAACCAATATTACTGTAAAAAAAAGTCCATTGTCATTTTCGCAATGCAATGTTTATTAATTTTGGCATTAAAACTACCAAGTATAAATAAGTTCTGACGTTGTTGTAAATTACATGTTAATGTTAATAAAATGCTGATGTAATTTTAACTGTTACAAAAGTTTATTATGCAGCCTTTGTGATTTCTTTACTGGCTGTTTTTATTTCAACATCAAGATAGGCACTATTGTTAGCAATTTGCATCCAGCTGATGATATTATATTGTTATTTTTTTCTTAAATAATAAAGCTACTTTTTTTTTTTTTTTTTTTTTTTTTTTTTTAAACATGAGAGCAATAAAACGTTTTAAGTCAAAAGTGTGATTGTGTTATTCATTCAATTGTGATCTTTTCTAACATATTA
>NW_022749689.1:17703-22168 GCF_011630105.1 Anneissia japonica
CAATATATTAGTGGGCTTTTTTTTCTGTTTACACTTTTGATTTTGTAATTGATAATTTTTTTTCTTAATATAGTGCTTAGTTATAACCTCAATATTTTGTCCATTTAGAAAGACGAATAAGTAATTGTATACGTAATTAAAAAAAAAAAAAAAAAAAAAGACAATCTGCAGAAGGCTTATGAGTTTTAATTTAACACGATGCCTATTTGTATAGTGTTTAAATCTTGTTAAAAATATTGGTGGTGCTCTGACATAATAAAATGATTATAGATTTAGAGACAATATTAAGTGTTTGAAACGAGTATTATTATTTCCCGCTATGTCATGCGTGTGTCTGAACTTAAGCTAGCTTCTATATTGGTTTTTATAGTTTCTGGAATAAAACAAAAACGAATAAAACAATAAGTGCTACTTAAATAACAATTATTCTACTTAATATTATCGCCAGGTGTCTTAGACTATCCAGAAAGGAGATCTCTGCAGCAAAAAAAAAAAAAAAAAAAAACACGAATCACAAAATCTCAAAGTTTGGTTAGAGCACTTTTCCAACATAATGAATATACACACACCTCGTAAAAATCAACAATTTGAACATTTTATTAACAAGTTTAACTCTCCCGAAGATAATCAACCTAACATTGGCAAACATAATCAGGAATTTGCTCAATGGAAAGTTTTGGGTGCTGCAAGAAAGTTAAATAATGGTAAATCTGCCGGAATTGACGGTATAAAAAATGAAATGATAAAATCAAGTTCAAACGACAACTTATTATCAAATGCACGACGCGTATATTCATTAACAATTTAAAAAGGGCGTCTTCGCAGCGGCTTGGAGAACTAGCACGCTTACTGTGATTCATAAAAGGAGAGACAAATCGGTACCTCAAAACTATTCAGGATTGCAGTTGGAAGTAATTTTTCTCGAGGAAACTTCCCCATTCTAAAATTGCAATTGTTGAACAAGGTTTTGTTGATCTCTTCTTATCTCTATTAATTACTGCTTCAGGGGATTTTGTAACAAGATTGACAGGGAAGCTAATGAAATATGAATATTTTATAGAAATACTAGCACAAATAAATCAAAGACTATTTTGTAACTTCTAACATAAGTTATTGATTTTTAAAATTCAAAAACATATTCATTATAATTGTTATTTTAAATTACAACTAAGGTAATAAAAGTGCAAAACATTTATGAATTTCCAGTCTGGTTTTTAAATACTATACTGTTAATTTACTGATAATTAGCAATGCCTGCTGTGATAATGAATCTTAAGTAGAGAAAAATGCCTTTTTGAAGGATCTGTTGGTAAATGGGATAGTAACAGCATGGTAAGCTTTTTTGCATCATACTTCTCAACAGACTTACTGCACTAGCCGATAAAAAGCAATCAATTCCTAAAAAATCAAATTAAAAAAAAAAGGAGCGAGAACAAGCGACCACATTTTATTTCTTAAAACAACTCTCGATAAATATATTAACCGCATTAGTGAAAACTCATATCCTTATTTGTTTTATTTTTCATTCACTCATTTTTCGGCAGCTTTCAATACTGTGCGGAGAAATGGATTAATGTTCAAACATTATAGAATCGGGGTTCGTGGTAAATTGCTTGGTTTATTTATTCAAAGGTTTTATTTCGTCTTAAATTAAACTGAATGGTAACAAAGCAAACAAAGATTTTACTGTTGTGGTTAAATGAGATTGTCTCCTCAGCCCCCTTTTCTTCAATATGTTCCTTTCTGATTTAACTTACATTTTTGATGATTCATGTAACGCTGTAAATGTTAATGGAAAACCACTGAACAGTCTCATATATGCAGATGACATTTTGTTTCAGAAAATCAGAGTGGTTTACATAATTCTATAAACAAATTGTATAACTATTGAGAACAGTGGAAATTACAATTGCTCCCCCACCCCAGGACATTTTCTCCCGAACACTTTTCCCCCGGTATTTTTCTCCCTCCCCCTAAAAAAGATGAATTTTATTTTATAATTTGCTGCCCAATTTACCATGATGTACGAAACAAGCTATTCACCGAACTTAAATAGGCCTATTATGAAAACTCCGAACATATGTCAAGTGTAGAAAAAATTCTTTTTATTATGGCTTCTGATGAATATGATGTCATCACACCTGTTATTGTTTTTTTACATCTGCATTTAAAAGGCTTACTGTTCTTGATGCTTCGACCTAAAGACGGGGATCAAATTATTTGGTTCTGTCTTCATCGCCTGTTTTCTTGTTATTAACTTTTTATATTGGTATTCTTTTTCCCTTTTTTATTTTCATTGTTTGCATTGTGCCTGGTTTTTGACCCTACCCTTTTATTTAAGGTGAATATCAAATAAAGTGAATTGAATTGTTTACGCTGCATTTGAAAATTATTTGGAGTGTACGCATTTATTGAGAAGTCAATTAGTTACAAACTTTAATTTTATATGTTAAACCATTTATGACTATTATTGGAGCTGGTACTGTAGGTAGATGGATTAAATTGTTGCTCGGTCTAGCCAGAATAGACACTACTAGGTTTGCTGCCCATAGTGCACGGGAAGCAAATGTCAGCGAGGTAAGCAAGTCGGTACCGATTGCCAGTTTTTGGATTCCATGCCACAAATTCACGTTGATTTTGTGTCACAAGATGTTCATTTTTGCTTAAAAGTCTTATGGTAGCCGTTGCTGCGCTGCTGATATGGTAGAATTCAAAATTAAACGAGCCTTACTTGCGTGATGTGAAATTTGATGACGATTCTACCTGTTCAGCAGCACCACTTTGGCTTCAAGGTTTACATGCCCTCTTTTCATTTGCACCTGCCATTCACTCTAGTTTATGCGCTGGATTAGTGCACCCAAGGACTTGAAGTGTACTTGAAAGTGACTAGTGCCCCTTCTCGTGTTAACCATGAAGTGCCGCTGCTCATCTGGTAGAATTGTCGTCAAACTTCAACTTTCATGTAATGATCGTTCAATTAATTAATTTAAATACAATCTCCTCTGAATACAATAACCTGTAATTATTTATCATTTACCACAGACCCCATTTTTACATTATGAGCATTTTCAGCAAATTCAGAAAAAAAAATGAGAATTTTAAATGTTACTTGATAAGTAAATTTTAGTACCATATGAAACCTTAAGGAGTATATTTTTTGGGTTTTACACTTTTTTCACATGATTGAAGATGGGTATACCCTTGTGAATCTATCCTGAAAATATTATATATTTAAACGAATTTTAAGGGTAGTATTTTTCAACAAATGTCGGAAATTTCTCTATAAATATTTCAAATGCTATAATTGACTACATTGTATCTAAACAGGTTTTTTTTTTTAAATGAAAATTCGGAATTACTTCAAAATGCACATGTTTCTTGTATATAAATTGGAGAACACAAACATGTTTTGGTTTAAATTTGAAGCTTGCATTAATAATAAATCGATGTTTAAACGACAGAAAAAATATTTAAAAATCTATTTTTAGAAAAGTAGGAGAGAAAGTTTAGGTTCATGTGAATTCATGCTTTAATTTTTACATCACCATCTTCAGTATAGCCTTAGATTTATGATGGTACCAAATTTAGCTGCTACTTTTTACAACTTTGCGAGCTAGACGCACTTTTATCAGTCTTGTTTTTGTATATTTTGAGACACAATTTAATTAGAGCAAACCGCAAATCAGAGGGATGTACGCGCGTCTACTCAACCAGTTCATGAAAAGCGTGGGAAAAGCACTTCAAAAATTGACAAACTGCTCGTGATTTAACAGTAGCAAATCTTCTAATATTTTGTTGCTGTTTAGAATACTTTATTAAAATTTGAGTAGTCTAATAATCCAAATATCATATATCATAATGAAGATGATATCTACAAGCAGGCCTATATCTAGGCATCAATTGTTTTAAACTTTATTCAAACACATCCAAGACTTTGAAAAGCTTCCTGTTTCTACTTAAGGAGAGGTGAGCTACTACGCGAGTAGTAACGACCTTCCCAACAAACAATATTACATTATGCTAACGTGACAATAACGTTACAGTTTTGTTTTGAAAACTTTATTTTGTAGAACCATAAATACATACTGAACATAATTTCACAATGTTTGCACGTTCCTACAACGTTGTGTAAACGTTATTTTGTGACATACCTAACCACAACATTCGCCAAGAACGTTATAAGAACGTAAACACATGTTTTCCGGGTTTCTAAAGAAAATAACTCGTGGCTTGACAATAGAATTCTATTTTCTGATGAAGTTATTAATTTTTTGACACAGAACAGAGATACTCTTTCCACACCAGCAGGAAACCCACAAGAGACTTAAAACAGACCCAAACCGGGACGTCCTATCGAAGTATGGGGGGATCTTTTCAGAGAGTTCGCACAAGGGTAAAGTACAAGAGATGTTGACATAAAATGTACGCACTGAACTTCTTTATGCAGCATTGCAAGGGGCATTCA